>NW_011948446.1:928868-1204633 GCF_000503995.2 Ceratosolen solmsi marchali
CTCTTTCTTTCTCTCCCTCTCTCATGGTTCACCAATATTTAAGCTCCTTTTTTTTATTCACCTCTTAATAGTTTTACAATTTTTATTCCATTTACACTTAGTAATCTTTCTTCTATTTCTTTATATTTATTATATATATCATATGATGCTTATAATATAAAGTTCAAACAATGATTTAAAATTATTATTCATGATAATATGTTACATATCTTATATCATAGATTTCAAATTTTTGATGAATAAAAGTAAGTATAATAGATTAATTGTTTTAAAGTAATTGTTGTTATTTAAAATTTAGCTCATTAGCAATAATATAAATATTTCATAGATTCACAAAAAGTAGAATTATGTAATATTTTTATTTTAACATAAATATTTTAATTTTTTTTAATTTTCTTAATACATATAAACAACATATAACACATATAACACATATAAAAACATTAACACATATAAAAAAATTATTATATTATATATTATATTATATATTATATTATATATTAAATATTATAATAAAAAAAAAATTTAAGCAATTTTTCATCACAGTTTTTAAATAAGTCTAAATATAAATTGTATATTGTATGTTTGGAATATTTAAAAATAAAAATTAAAAGAACCAGAATAATACTAATTATGAAAAAAAACAATAAAATGAATGGAGAATTTACAAGTCTAGAGCGATAAGAAAGTTTTTAAATTTGTGAGACGTGAGATATTAGAATTTATTATTTTCGCATTAATTTTTAAAAGAAATTATAAAAAATTGTATAAAAATGAAATAATCTGTCTGAATAGAATTTAAAAATGCAGTATTTTATATTTGAGGATGTAATAAATTGCATAACGTATAACAAATTATAAAATGATAAATAGTAAAAGTTACTAATAACATTCTAAAATATTTAATTTTATAAATGTTTTATGGTAGTTAATTTGCTTATAGTATTCTAAATTTTCTATTATATTATAATATTGATTTTATTAGAATTTTCTATTAAAAAATTACAAGAGCCTAAATATATATTAAAAAGATCTTTTATCATAAATAGCAGGGTTAATTATAATTAAAATTTTATTATTT
The DNA here is from genome assembly GCF_000503995.2 of Ceratosolen solmsi marchali. Lineage (NCBI taxonomy): Eukaryota > Metazoa > Arthropoda > Insecta > Hymenoptera > Agaonidae > Ceratosolen > Ceratosolen solmsi. The sequence goes on from NW_011948446.1 coordinate 929,950, forward strand.
ATTATTCATTCCGTTTACTGAACTATGGATTTCGTAATTAATAGTATTTGTCATAATGTAATAAATAATTACATACTGAAAATTTGTATTCTAATATCGATCAATTTAGTTCTATCGTCCATTAAAACAATATTCCGTATTTTATGCTTGATTAGTATATTAATATGAATATATATAAAAAATAATTTGTAAATTTATTGATTATAAAATACTTTTAATAAAATTAATTATTTAAAGTTATTCAAAATGATATTGTAAGATCTAAACTATACAATCTTAATGCATTATTAAATGCATTAAAATAATTTTCAAGAGCTTATAAATAGTCTTGAAAACAATTTATGAATTTTATTATTAAAATATTGTACCATAAATTTTGAGTATACATTTTACTATTAAAAACAATATCATTTTTATAAAAAAAAGCTGTATAATTTTTTGTTTTTATAAGCTTTAATATTAAAATTAAAATAATTATTTATAATACATGATGAAAATACACGATGAAGATATTATTGTACCCTTAATGATATTGCATTAATTTATACTGGGAATGCTGATATATTTTAATGATCACTTATATATAAATAATAAATTAGAAAACAGTATACCCAGATTTTCTAGTGGAATAAATTCCTATTGTATACATATTTAGTCGTTAAGACGTTAAGATAATTCACGAAAATACTTAGTAAATCTTTTTGATTAAATATTTAATAATTTTAATATTTAGGTACTATTGGTATAGTATAAGATTTATATTGAAACAAATCAAATTACGATTTTACTCAGAACGTATATAAAATTATGGAAGGAGGCAGCTGCGAAATACTGTAGTTTTGAAAATAATTGAAAGTGTTTGAAACTAAATATATATTATTGAATAAAACTATTTAGCAGTTTCAATAATAAAATTTGAAAAAAGTTTATTAGTAATAAATTTATTTTATTGTAATTTGAACTTTACAAAGATATTATTAAATTATTAAGATTAAAAAATTTTAAAAAGAGATGAATATTTAAAATTTGTAATATACGTCATTTGAACTTTAATTAAAATAAACATATATTTTAAATATCCATTTTTTACAATCCAATCATTTATTTTGCTTGCAAAAATTTTGATACTTACAAAATCATTCTATATTATATATCTAAATAATTGTAATTTATTTTATGAGTTACATGGTAATGTATTTTATTTATATATAATAATATCTTAATCTTTTGCAATAATTCTAATATTACGCAATCCAAATATTAAAATTTGCAAGCAATTGTTTTATACTGTAATCGCTGATAAACAGAAATTTTCAAATATTAATATTTTGAAATTAAATATATTTATTAATTACAAAATTTAATTATATATCAATATTGTAAATCTAAAAGTTTCTAACGAAATCTTTTGCATCTTTGCATTATATTGGACTTTTAAAGAAATTTTCTTTTAAATACTGTATAATCGATTTACTTAAATAATATTTACATAAATAATTTTACGTTAATATTTATGAATAAGTATAAATATTGTAATATTTTTATCAATAATTATTTTTTCAATTTCTTATACATTAAGAAAAATCTCATTTGCAATATTTTTTAAGTTATAATATAGTTATTTTCTTGTTTTATATAATTATACTAAAATTTAATACAATAATACTTACAAAGCTCCGTTATCAATATATAAAATTTTTGTTTATTAATTTTATTACTCCGTCAATTTTAATTAGTAACTAAATATTAAATTAAAATATGTTGCATCATATTCTTGAACATATATTTATCTTGAGCCAATTTTTTTTATTAAATCGTATAAAACAATTTTATTTAGTATAATTGATTACTTATCTATTTAAAAATTTGTATAACATCATGGGATTTCATTATCTTGCCATACTTTATTTTACAGATTAATTCCAAAATATATTGTAATATTAAGATAGATCTATAAATTTGTATACATTGTGTTTCGTAATATCATGTGACATGGTTTTTATAAAATTTCTTATTTTTTATATAATAATTATTGTATCTCAAAATTAGGAAGGAGCTGTATAAATTGTAATATGTAATCTAGTTTCAGTATAAGGATATTAGAAAATAGAGTAAAATTAAATAAATTCACAGGATGAGCATTTAGCCTCACATAGAAATAGTAAAGTTCGAATAAATAGAAAATAAGCATATTCTGTAATAATATTTTGACATTCATGTCTACCATCCGATAACAGCGACCAAACTCAATAGAATATAAGAACCATATGAGGAATATAACTACGCATTGAAGGATATTATACATCAGTGTAGAACTTTGTCTTATTCTTTATTTTTCATTTAGCTTTTTGACTATACTCTTTATTGTTAAATTTTTATACAATTTAAAGTATAGCTTAATTTTTATGTTTAATGAATTAATTTTGTTTTTAACTTTTTAATTTAAAGCTTTAATGTAAATGTATGTTTCGATTAAAACTTTTTGTTTGTATGTTAAGATTATTTAATATATATTTATATATTATTAAATCATATAAATATTAAAATAATACATATTTAATCATTCATATGTATTTAACGATTGGTATTTTATGTAATTTTTTTATCCCGTAACATTTTCTGTATTATAAAATATTTTTAAACTGTTAGAGATTTGTAAAATTCTTTAGTAACAATATATAAAATAAAAATGTAAAGTTATTTTTTACAGAGTTTGGTATAAATTAATATATGAGTAAAATTCATTATGCTTTATTTAGATGAAATATTATTTTAAAAATTATTAGTATTTACAATTATTTCGAAATAGAATAGATATTTATTAGATTTATATTTATTATTTATAAAAATATTTCAAGGAACTGAAGTGAAATGTAGTACATATTTGAATACATATCTATTGATTGAAATAAGATTTTGAAAGGAGCATCAAATTTATAAATATAAGTTGGCTGTATATTTATTAACAAAATTTTCATCCATAGATGAATTTGGGATTTTAATTTCTATATACATCAATAACAACCCTAGGAGAGAAGTTCTTTCAAACTACTTGATACAGTTAATTCAACCTTGGCGTTTACTACAAATATTGTTTAATGATGGAACAATAACATCTATTCTTACGAATTTCAATTAAAACAAAAATTAATTTTCAAAATAAAACTTATTCTACATTAGCTATCTTAAATTAAATAGATTTTATTTGCGGAATAGTATTGGATGTTATTATTTAATATTGCATTAGTATGTACAGGATAAAACTTTAATAAATCTGTCTATAAGCAACTAATTCAAATTGAATTACAGGGACATTATACATTGGAGAACTGTCGTATATATAATATAATAATAATAATAATAATAGTAATAATAGTAGTAGTAATAATAATAGTAATAATAATAATAATAGTAATAATAATAAGAAGAATAATTATTATGTAATAATTTATTAATATAACTGAATTTGTGGAAAAAATACGAGAATGCTAATGAGAAATCTATATGTAAAATTGACTACATGTAAAGAATCGTAAATGTAATATAATATTAATTAGATAACGAATATATGATTTTCTATCTAAAAATTAATTATTTTGTTTATGTATTTATATATAATACTCATCTTATCTTTGTAAAAAAATTTTTTATAAAATCTGTTGTTATATATGATAAAAAGTTTAAAAATATCATCATATTACTATTGAAAAATAAAATTGATTCTCGAATAAAGTTAGAATATATGCATAGTTTTATAACAATTATTATAGTTTGTAATTAAATTTTACATCATATAAGTCTATGTTGTTGATAAATGTTTCAGCGATATATAGCATAAAATTATAGTATGTATATAAATAAATTTTATAATCATAACAGAACAATAATTACATTAAAATATTTAATGTCCTTGTAAGCCATGTAAAATAGCCAAAGAATATCAATTAAAATTAAATCATTTTTATTAATAATAAAATATTTTTGAACAATAAATATCTAGATTCTATAAGTGGTGTTAATAGTTACATTAAATGATGTTAATCGTTATTTTTTATATAAAATGGATAAACATGTGAATTACAGATGTATTTATTTTACATTTGATGTTTCAAATAACGCGATTTGAGTATATGAATTAATATTGAAAGTCGAATGAATAAAATAATATACTATTCCGTTACCTTTATGAGAAGTCATAAAATATAAATTCTCTAAACCTGTATTTATTAGATATGTATATTGTAATAAAAATTGTCTTTCAAAACGATTAAAAGACTTAAATATTCGAAATACATTAACTGTTCTTGAATTTGTTCATTTGACTTTTAATTAGAAAATTTAACTATAAATAAAATACTTACCTTGTGAACCAATTATAAAAGTATTAATTATATAAAATACGTACTGTACATATGCAGGAGTTTGTATGCGCGTAGCGTATGTATGTGGAATATTCAGTTATTCATGAATTTAGTCGTAGAAACAGATGCAGTGCGGATTACTTTATAATGCAGGGTAAATGAATGTCGAGACGAAGGGAGGGTAAAAATTATCTGTTAATTCTCCTATACTTGGTATTGGAGGGAAAGAAAAGTCGTCAACCCTGAAATTCTGATCTACAATCAGCGAGTTTGGTGTGCGCGCGTTTAGATACTAGGCTATACCACTGCTGCTTTTGCCGGTCCTGCGCGTTGCTGGATGCTGTGAAATAAGCGCACAGCACAAGGGAGGGAGGAAAAGTTAAAGAGAGACGAAGAATATTTTATCTGTAAGGTGGAAGGGAGTATAAAAGCCGCAGGGAAGAGAAACGAAGATGAATATATGCAGGTCTGCGTCGGCGGCGCAGCCAGCAACGCGGTAAGAGCAGCAGTGATAACGGACCTGAGCAAGCTGAATCTTTTGGCTAGTGAGAGCTAGGCTGTCGCCATAGCCGCTCCCCGAGGTTGCCGAGATATCGGGAAGCGCGTACGCGTGCGCACAGCACCACTGAAACGTAGCACGAGCCCACGCTGACCTGAAATTGACCGATTTCTTATTTTGTCGATTTAGATCGGTATCCTTAGTGTCGCAATACGATTTTCAACTTGGTGTACAGTAATATTCAAGCGCCTTATCATTTTAACACTAAAGCCAATCGAGGATAATAGTCTTCCTCCATGTAACCTTGGCCTGAGATAAGTAGCCATCTAAATAAAATTTGTGTTTAATTGGAAAAGTCAAATTATTATTATTATTAAAATTATTATTACCATAATAATAATTAATAACAATAATAAAAACAACAACAGCAATATTAATAATAATAGTAATAATAATAATTATTATTATTATCACTATTAAAATTAATATTCTTATTTATATGAATAATCGAGAAGAATGCAGGATTGTTAAGTTAATATGAAGGTTGTTAAACCAAATGTAACTTAATTTTGAAAAGCGAATCACTCAGTGAGTGAGTATTATCAGTATGGACGAACGAGTGCGTGTGTATATGTTTGTAAGTAAATGAAAGAGTAAGAAACGTAGAGTGAGAAAGAGAGAGAGGGGGGGGGAGTGAGTGTGTATGAGAGAAAGGGAGGAAGTGGGAGAGAAGGAGATAGTTGCAGAGGAAAGCATTAATGAAAGTCCAAAAGCATCGAGAGTACGGCTTTTTGATCGAACTCTCCAGACTATGAAACTGTACAATAGGTAGATAATATTGCTTCGTTGATAATGAAGAAAAGGAAAATTTAAATCGCCTATACAAATAAATGTAAGTAAGTAAAAAGAAAAATATAGTGTTAAACAGTGATGTTGATGGTGTTAGTGTAGTGATAAGTAGATAATTAAAGGGCTTTGACCTTGGATTCTTATTGCGCGAGTTTGTACGAGTTCACAGCATGCTTTCTTCATACGTCGTTATTCCAAGCAGTTCATTGGCATTTCAAGTATTCTGTGCACTATCGTTGGTCGTTTTGTGCAACAGTAATCGAGTAGCCGTGTCACGTTGTATCGGGAAGTGAAGTGAGGTGTCGCAGTAGGACAGTAGTGGCAGCGGGAGACGTGCGAGAACAAAATCGATCTGGGTGATGAGTGAGCTCTCGTCCTAGGAAGACATGTCCAAGAAAGCGGGGAATTAAATTATTGCGCCACGAACTAATTTCGTAAGTATCTTCAACTGCGCTGCTTGTACAAAATGAGCTTCCACTTTCGGTATTTACGCGTATGAAAGCCATATTTAAAATTAAAACTAATACATGGCAAAGGTAACTTAAACTGACTGATCAAATATATAAAACTGACAGTGTAATTTGTTCTTGTTGTAAATTGCTATCAATTATGTGAAAAACTTGCATGAATTTGTAAAGTTCATGTACATATAAAGTTTATATAACTAAGTATATATAAGAGAATAAGGACGAGGAAAGCCAGCATATTTCTTTCCCCTTTTTTTACTTTTTATATTGATTTAATAAACAAAATTAATAATTAAAGATTAAACTCATTACTATTCTTTGACTCTTAATAAATAAGTTTAAATAATATATTATAGGAAAGGAAAGATATAAATACTATTTCTCTATATATTTCTACAAATTAATAATATGCACATAGCAGCAATATTTAATTTGAAAAAAATAAATCAGAAGGAATAAATATACTTTATTAATTTTTATCTAAATTATTTGCTTAACGTGGAAGAAACATTATTGTATTAAAATATTGTCCTTTTTTGAAATTACATTTTATAAATAAAATTCATTTTACCCATATCAATCATATTAAACAAAAATTTTATAAATAATTTTGATTTAAAAAATTTAATTTATTATTTGAAGTTCATACATCGATAGCTGCTTCAATTTTATTTTATTGTTATAGCACGCGTTTTCTCGTGTCGATAGATTAAATCAGTGCAAGCATCTTTTTACACATTGTAAAGATATTCTTTATAAGGTGAATATAAGGAATTGATGTTAATCAATTATATTTTCAATATATATATACTATAATCTATTTATTGGGTTTGCAGTTTTTTGGCAATTTATCTCGATTTTCTATAATAATTTATTAAGTTTAAATTTTTAATTTAAAAAATTTGAAGATTTGAAGATTTAATTATATTAAAGTCAAAGTAAATATACCACATCTGATATGTGTAATAATAATGAGTACTTTACATTAGGAATAATTATTGATTTTGACATATAAAATTAATCTATACTATATATATTTTGATACCAAATAAAGTGTGCTTCAGAAATTTTATAAATTTTTTCATACTATGCAAATATGAATTGATATTTTGGCAAATAATTATTGGAAAAAAATGTTTATCTTGTTCTCTATTGTCTATATCTTTAATATTTATATAATCAACGCTAACAATTTCGCTCAATTCCTTAAAATTTCCTAAGGTAAATTACTCATATACTTCATCATTTACAACATAAAATACCGTAAAAACTCCATTATAAAATTATTAATTTATATTAAAATTTATATGCATTGGATTTAAAAGAAGAGAAAACTAAACTTTTATTACTTCTCTGATAAAACAAATACATTTATTTATTTAAATGATTATTTTTAATTATGATTATATTATATAATAAACTGAAAAAATATTATAGTATAATAATATATAAACACAATAAAAAATATGTGGATACACATATACGTCAACTAACAGTATTATTCTATTTGAACAAATTAAGTGGCATTTATAGTATCTAAAGAAAATTTACTTAATTATTTTGTACAATACGTTGAATACACGTAAGAATTGTAATAAATTATAAGCTTTTAGACGAAATAATTTATTTGTATCAATTGTTATATCAGTAAATAAAATAATGCAAATTAGGAAATATTTGAATTGTTATCTAATGAAAAAAGAAACTTAATGTACATTAAATACAATAATGTAAAAAATACAGAGATAATATAAAATGGAACTTGGAAGAGATGAATAAAGAAGAGGGTGATAAGAAAAGGAATATCTATATATAGATATGTGTGAATGTCTGATTATTTCGTTGTTTTACTACTTCGTTATTACGTATAAATTATTAAAACATGTGCTAATATAGTGCTTATATAGGTATATATATAAATGCTTGGTTAACTATCTGAACGAATATATATATATATATATATATATATATATATATATATACATATATTATTGGGGGAGGGGGTGAGGCAGATATGTATGTGAAAATAAAACATTACCGAAAATTTTTATCGAAGACTAGTTTCGTACTTTTGGTACGTCCTGTTATGATGCAAACTGCAGTTGTTCATATTCTATTTCTCTCTGTTTCCTCATACATACAATCTTTTACGCTGACCACTGTTAATGCGTACTCAAAAGAGAGGCAAATTCGTTCAAGGGATAAAAAAATAATATATTATTGAATAAAAATTGTATTTAATAAGTTAGCATGAAAATAATGAAAAATGTAAGTATTAGAATTAAAGTAAAAAATAGGAGCAAATAAAGTTAATACTGTAACCGCTGAACATGAAATGTAATTACGTTATGCAATAAATATAATGAAGCTAGGCCGATTTATTCTCTCTTCTCTTACTCCCTCTGCCCCCCTCTCCGCCTTTCTCCCACCCCACCCCACCCCCCTCTATCTATCAATCTATCTTTAACATATTTGCTGAAATATATAAGTTTCAATTAAATAGCCAACTAATATTATTAAAAGCTTTCATATTTTGACTTAACTTTGATTAAGAACTGATTGTCGTTTCTCTTTATACATTGTATTATCCATTTTCTCTGTGGTGCATAGGACAATTTGAACAATTGGAACAAGTTTGAATCTGTTATCTTTCGCAACATTTGTCTTCCGCACTATTTACTCAACACATGCGATTTTATGAACAATGCGCATAAATATAAGCTCAAAATTAATGTAATTGTTAGTTCTAAAAAAAATTAAATATATATGTAGTCGTTTATAATACCTTTTAAAAGTACATTTGAATGTATTTATAACTTCTTTTTGTAAAATATATTGAAGCTATAATAATTTCAAATATAATAATATTAATAGAAAACTTCTTTAATAATAAATAGAATATATATCTATATAATAAGAAGTATTAAACATTATAAATATACTATTGATTAATTCATCGACACTCGGATATCAATTAAAAATATAATTTAAAAATATCGCTTGTAAATTAATATATTTTTTTATTAATATTTAAATTCATCCTTCTAATAATAAATTGAAAACTTTAAGATACTTCAAAATACTTGTATAAATAATATGCTCTATTAATTAAAAGAGTTGTTATGGCATTAATTTAAAAGATGAAAAAAGTTATGGCATTACAATATACAAGAAACTCATATATTTTTTTGCAATATTTAAAAATTTTTAAAAAATCTAAATTATTAATATTTTAAATAATTATGTCAATTTTAGTTATTATTTACTCTTTTTACATTTAACAACAAACATTATAAAAAAATTAAAAAATATTCTAAAAATTATTAAAAATTGTATATAAAACTTACAAAATTATATTAAATTTCTTTTTATTTTCATTACTATTTTCGACTAAATAAATTTGACATATATAAGAATAAAAAAAAATTTCAAAATTATTTCTATTTCAATTGATTTTTTTATCGTACTAGAATAAATTTCCTAATTCTATTAAAAAGTTAGTAGAATTTTCCATGATCTTCAACTTATACAAATTAAAATTTATTCACTAGAAAATAAATAACTGATAATCAGAAGTGTTACTTATTATTTTAATGGATAAGTAATATCGCTGTAATTATTAAATATATTCGCATGACTTATTTGTATAGATCCTCATAAATATCCATCATTCTTCTGTTGTAATAGATTAATTTCTTATTAATATTTTTTAAATTGAAACCGTCCTATTAATCATCTGTAATTGTCTTCAATTATATACATGTCTACTACAATATTTTGTCGAAATTATACTGTCATACTGGAAAAGCGCTTATTGTAATTACTTATTATTTTTAATATTTTTCCATCACTTTTATACTTCAATCTTATTTTTATTTTTTATATTTAATTTTAAAGTAATAGTATATACTTAATCAGAATTACAATGTTCTAATTATAATTTTTTCTCGAATTTTTATAAATTAATAAGCAAATATATGTATTCTTTGCATTACGCTATCTGCTTTTAATTCATTTTGTTTTTTATTTTCTTTGTACCTTTTTCGTATCAATCTCTTTTCAACGCGTTCTATTTACTTCTCGTACTACATTTTTGAGTTTTGTATCTCTACTTTTCCGTTTCTCGACTTTATTATCTTTCATCATTTCCATATTTTTCTCTATCTTTGCTTCCATTTTTCTATGCATAATCATATCTGTTCAAGTGCTTTTCTTTTTCTAGAAAAACGTATTTAAAAATTTTTTTATGAATACTAATATTATAAAATGTTTATAAATAAGATAATTGATGTTATTAATATATAAATTAATTAATACCGATAAATTATCAATTTCTCTTTTTTACAAAACGAATTTGATAAATAAATACATTAAAAATTTGTTATCTAAAGTTTTTAAAATTTTTAATAAATATACTCAAGAAACTATTTTCCTCTATAATACATTGACACAAGGAATTCAGTTATTAATTATTAAATATATTAAAAAAAATTTTTTTTAATAATTATAAATTATATGTAGTAAAATTTCTGACTATAGTTATATGTCTAAAGTTTATATTATAATCCAAAAGCATAATTAATGTAAAAAAAATGTTTAAATAATAATCTTTTGAATACAATAAAAATATATTAATAAGGTAGTTTTTTAATCTCGTATCATAAAATTTATATTAAGATAAGAAAATCATATAAATAAGCTTGTTTATATTAATTTATAATAAGTTGCTTAAATAAAGTATTTTTGTGATTTAACAGGAATTTTTGGTAAAATTATTAATATATTTATATAAAATGTATACATATAATACTTTCTAATAAGAATTTTCTGTAATTATAAAAAATTACGCGATTGTTAATCGGTAACTTATATCATTATTTTCTAGCAGGTCGATGTATTTAAAGATCATAATTCCTTAATTTTGTGTATTTAGATAACAACCATCTACATGGATATTTTAATGTTTCTTTATAATTGATTTTCATCTTAACTTTATTATTATAGTCTTCTTTTTTCTTTTTGCTTCTTAGGTTTTCAATATATAAACAAAATATTGTTTTTTTCATTTCTAAATTTGTTTGCGTTACATCTTCTTTTTTACATCTTATTTCTCGTTTTTTTTCAAATTCTTTTTATTTTCTCCGTTCGCTCTATATCTTTTGGTTCTCAAGGTTTCTATGCCTTCTAGACTTCATTTTTTTAGTGTGCATATCTACATAAACAACTACATGTTCTATAATAGATTACTTCACATATTTCTTTATTGTGTTTTTTTGTAAATTTGAAACTTGTTTTTGTTATAAATATATTTCACAACTTCATAATTTATTTATAACACATTACCCGTATTTCTAGGATTTACTAGATAGGATATACTTTGAAATTTAACCAAATCTTCCTAATACCATTAATTTATATCTTAAAAATATTATATTTCATTATTTTTATTACCTCGTTTTTTGTCGAAATAGTTAAATGATTTATTTTCTTTCTTCGACTTATTTGCCTATTTTAATTGTCTCTACTTTTTTTAATTTTGTATTCTAAATCGCGCGATTCTTATATTAAAATAACCGCATTTAAAATTATACCATCAATCATAAGAAAAGTTTGTAAATAAAAATTTATACTACAAATTCAAATTAATGAAAGTAGTTAAATTAAATTAACTTGATTCGGAAACGTATCAATATTTCTTTAAGTTTCATTTACAAAAATTCGATATTGAACATTTCAAATGAATTTATGGTTCATTTAGTAAAAATTGTAGAGGGAGCTATTCAGAAGATAGTTATTCTCCCGTCCTTTTAGACAAGCAGATCGATTTTCTATAAAGGGCATTTAATCCCTAGGAAAGGCGGATTACTACTCTTATGGCTCCCCTTCGTAATTCGTTCGAACAGTGAACGGTATCGCATCCCCTTGGCCCTTTTTCGCTTTCCAACGCTCTTGCTTTAACTTTTTCTTCTCATTTTCACTCAGTCCTTCATTTTCGTAGCTTAAATATGTAAACAGTGACCTTATTTTTTCTATCTTTTTATATCAATATTTCATTTATTTTTTCTATTATATCATTTTTCAGTCTTCACTTATTTGCAGTGTTTTTATTTTTATTTTATTTTCGATTTAAATCTTTTATTTATTGTATATACGAATTATCTATTTGTAGATATTTACGGTACTCTATTAAAATCTATGAAATCAAATGTGTCTTATATAACTTCATACAATTTATGTTGATAATTTTTTTAATATAACAGTTATTTATTTATAAAAATATTTGTATACACTTGGCTTTTTAGAAAGAATGGTTAAAAATTCCAGAATAAAAACTTCTATATATAAAAATATGTATGTTAATAGAGTTAATAATTAATAATTAAATGTGCTGATACTTCGAGCACATAATGAAAATAATAATGTATCTTTAATAGATATTTATATTTAACCTAGTAAGTGTATAAATATTAATTTATTTATCAAATATAAATATATTTATATAGTAAAATATATATATAGATTTTATTTTCTTAATAAAATGTTTAAAAAATATTCGAAATTTTTTTTAAAAAACTCCTCTTTAAAAGACTTTCATTACAAATGAATATTTTTTCAGAATGTCTATGAGAATTTCATATCTAATAGTTACTTCTTAGAATTTCCATAGTATTATATGAATTATAAGAAAGGAATTTATAGATGTAAGATGTAGATTTAAATTTTTTATTCTTAAAAAAAAATACTTATGCGTATATTCATACGATTGTTGAATTATACTAATATTTGAACTCGTTTTAAAAAATATAAATAATTTATATTTATTCGTTTTAATAGGAAGATTATTAAAATTGAATATAGTTTATTGTACTTTTATTACATTAAATTTTATGCGAAAATTTTCTAAAATATGGTATACAAAACAATTTTTTTACAAACTGAAAGCAATCTATATATACAATATTATTATTTAATATTTCTTTTAAATTAGCTTAGTTATTATATAAATTATTAAATATTACTTAAATTTTATATTTAATTTCCATACACAATTTTAATAATTTAATTTTTTTCTTATACATATACTTTCTGTTTCAGCTCCTTGTTTCGATACCTTATAATTCTATTATTTTCTACGTTTATATACGTTTCAGTCACGTGCTATTGCATAACTCAATTGGAATAATACAGGAACTTGGCCTTTTATTAACTATTATTAGTTGATGAATATTTACATCTTGAGAAGTAATTGAATTTGAACAAGATAAAAACAAAGCAGAAAAATATCAAAGGATAGGGGCAAAAAACAGAGACAATGATTAATTGTTATGATAGAAAATGCTTAAAAGAAAAAAAGATTAAGTAAGATAAGGCAATATGACGCTAATATATTGACAAAACGTATCTACACCGATTATATTACATTTATTTCAATGCATTTAACTGATTTTGAATACTATTATGTAACTGATTTATATTTTATATTAATTTCATTTAAAATGTTTATTAATATATTTATTAAATATTTAATGTAGAGATAACTTTTCGATGTTACATTTTACAATATTTTATATATCAATAATACGATATAGCACAAAACAAAAAATAAATTAATATAATTGTGTAAAAATACTAATAAATTCATATATTCGTGTATATACTTTAGATCGAATTATTAACGATTGATTCAAAATTAATGCACAATTCATTATACAATGTCCGATATTTTTTCTATAAAGAGAGGTGGTCAATGGCTCAATGTTCTTTCTTTAGTTACATTAATAACAGTGCTTTGTTGAGTTCAATGAAAAAAATTAATGGTTAGAAATGTGGGAATAAAAGACTCGGAGTACTTATAAGAATGACGGACACGATGATTCCTCTCGGGAAACCTTTCGGCAGTGGCAGCTTGAGTGCTTTTCATCAGCTGTTGCCGTTAGTAATATTGAGGCAATTTATATATAAAGCTTTAATTTTAATGGTTTGCCATCGATTGTAAATTATTATTGAAACTATTTGAGTTTGATAAATTCATTTAATATAGACCTATTTCCACTTAGTTATTGTGTAATACTTGTAACAGTATTAACAGTTAGTTATAGTGTAAATTATCGTGGTGTTACCTAGAAGAATCTTTGGTACTGAAAACCAATATCCAGGTAATTTTTTACTTGCAGAAGCTGTATTGCTTTAGTTACGTGCATAATTCCCAACTATTCATTATCTACTCGTGTAGTTTTTTTAAAATAAAACTTTGAAAAAATTCTCCTCGATTGCAGCTTCATTCGTTTCATCGAAGAAATTGGATGGTTCCCTTTTTTTCGTTATTCTCGATAATTCCAGCCATTTTACAGCAACTTTTTTCCACTGACAATATCTTCTTTAATTCTTTTAACTTTCTCTCTCTTTCTCTCCCTACTTTATTCCAATATAAAAATGTACGTGGAACGCATATCGCATTAAAGTCTCTTTTAAATAGCTCGAGCTGCATCGAATAATTCTCTAGATGATAAGTTCTTCCATATGAGGGAGCAAATGCTAAAGATGAACAGTACTGAACATATTTTACATATTTTATAGATTCATATATGCACGAGACTTTGATACTTTGTGGTAGTATTCAAGTCGAAAACTGTAATATTACAGATTATAACTTACAAACAATATTTCTATATTTGATACGTTATGTGAGTAATGGATGATATTTATATTATTTAACATTTATAATATTTAACATCACGTACATTTAATATCTATACATTTTTCAATCATTTAGGATAGCTATAGAAATTGTTTCATATAAACTTTCATTATTTTATGCCAATTAAATTTATTATAAAAATTTTAAACCAGATATTGCGAACATTTGAATAAAAAAAATTATTTAATAGAAATCATAATTGCAATAATAAAAAATTATATTTATTAAACTTTAAAACATTTCATACGCGCATTATACATGATTCTTATGTAGAGTTTTAAATTTCCAAATATATGAAGAATAATCTAAAATCTTGCTTTTCCTTCTTTATAAATATCGACATTCATATTAAAAACATAATTATTTCGATATTATTCTTAAAAATTTTAATCTATAATAATCATTGTTTATATGAAGAAAATACACGTAAAGAAAATTAATGAAAGAGAGAGAAAGCTTATAAAGATACAGAGTATAATTACAACAAATTATGGATAATAAGCAAATGCAATTAAAATACGCTTGAAAAAGAAATCGATGAAAAATAAAATGTCAGACGTCACTGTTGAATAGTTCTTTTTCGCTATGCCTACCCAAGAAAAATAACTTTTTAGGGGAAAGGAAGAAAAAATGAGAAGAATATGTAGATGAATGATATAGAATATATTAAAATAGTTTTCTTTTTATTCTTTAATAATTATATACATGCGCGCGTTTTATGCATAAAGAATATGTGAGTGTTTGGATTTTTTATGTACATTTTGATATTTGCATTGGTATCATTGTATTTTTCTCCAGTTTTTATCCGTTTCATATTTTTCACACTTCTTAAACAATTTTTTGTTTTTATATTAAACGTATTATTATTGTTGTTATCCTATTAGTAATTTATTATCCACTGAATTAAATATTGTGCTCACTGCCGGTAGAAGCTTTGTCTAATATTATTTTTGATTTCTAAAAAATTTTTAATTTTATTTGAAATTCATGCAATTTCATTTTTTCAATAAGTATTACAAAAGATAAAAAGTATTATGTAAGTGTAATAAATATATAATAAAATAATTTAAATAAATATTGATTGATAATATTTTTAATTTTTCCACATATTATTAAAAAAATTAATTTTATAATTACTATTATTGCATTGAAAGCAAAATGTGAAATCGCTCATGTCAATTAGTTTCATTAATTATATAAAAAAATATTCTATTTAACAGTATTATTTGAATTTGTTTAAAATCTTTATAGTTTACATATTTTATACTTATAAATATTGATAATCTTAACAGTGAAAAATTATTTAATGAAATAAATACATATTTTATATAAATTTTCATACAATTAATTATTGGACATGTTCAATAAATTATCATACAACAAATTTATTTAATTTAAATTTTTATCTTGTAAAATTATTTAACAAAAAATTATAATTGTCTTTTCCAATTTAAAATAATATTGTTATTAATATATAATTAAAGGCAATAGTATAATTTAATTTCCATATGTAGCTTCAATAAAAATTGCAAACAACTGTTATTAATAATTTTAATATAAATTATATTTATTTCCTAATGACTGTAAACATAAAAATTTAACTCAAATTTAAATCAATAAGTAAATTAATAATTCTAATTGAATCATTTTAAATAAATATTAATGTAATATAATCAAATATTATAGTAATAGAATTAAAGCATAATCACTATTATGTATTTTCTTCTATATTTCTTAAAATTAATATATTACCGTTATTATTCTTTATAGTATGAAGGTATACGTATTAAAATGTAAATTTCAAAATAAATTTAGTTTTTGCATAGATAGCCTTAAAAGTTACTTGAGTTAATGTTCTTAATTGATTTTGAATTAGTGAGTTATGAAATAGCTAATACTTTGCAATAATATTATTATTATGTTTTAGTATTTTTACATATTGTTAATCTCCTATCATGATTTAGATGATAAACAGCAGGTTCGTATATACAGAATATCCTAATTCATACCTTGTCTATAAGAATACTTACCTATTAAGTATACTATATTTATTTCTCATTATCACACACTTACTTTCTTTCTCTACTTCATTTTGTTATTACCTCGCTCTCTCACTCACTGCTTCTCACTCCCTATTGTTCTTCTTCTTCTTCGTCATTTTATTTCTTCAGTACACACAGCCTGTCGCCATGACAACATTTTCGTAACCCCTACTTCAGGAACAACGCGCAAGATCTATGTATTTCTAGCTCTTTATTCATTTTCAAGCTCTCTTTCTATACGACTTTTTCATTTGATTATCTTTGTTTTATTTAATACGGATCTAAGAACTGCTTATCTTTATCACAAAAATAATATAATAATTTTATTTCACGATTAAATAATTTTTATTCTAAAAAATATATGCAAATGATTAATTATTTCGATAATAAGGTTTTCAATTACTTCTAATCAAATATTTATTTTATAATTTTTAAATGTAAAATACAATCTTAATACGAATCATTAATTACATAAACTTTCATAAATTAAAATAATCATTTATCACAAATTTACAGTAATATATCTAAGGTTATCATCATCATTGTTGTTGATATTATTGTCATTGTTGTTGCTGTTATTGTTGTTTTTATCATCATTGTCATCGTTGTCGCTGTTCCTCAGCATTATAATCATCATTATCTTCATCGACATTAGCATCATATAAGAACTTTATATTAAAGTTACTAAAGTATGGTAGATTTTGACTGAGTATAGATTTTAATTGAGAGGATATGGATTATTCAAAGCGTATTAAATTTATTCAAAAATAAACTGGAACGATATTTATAATTATTGATAAGTTTTAAAAACTTCTTTCATTTAACTTATCGTGACGACAAAATTAATGCAGATATACAAATAAATAATAAATAAAGGAATATTTTTAAAAACTTATAATAAACAGTTACAATAGTTAATTATTAACATCATAAATGTTTACTTTTTAGGAGCATATGGAAAACTATAATATTTCAAAAATATTATGATACAGTAATATCTCTATGCATGCGATATTATAACTCTAAAGTAAAAGATCTCAAAGCAAAAGACCATAAATCACATACATTTATGCATAAATATACATGTATTTAGGCATTTCAATGAATGAGTTTTGTTATTGTCATTGTGTTTCGTCACATAATTTTTCTGTAAACTGTATTTGGATTACAATACGTATTAGATTAAAAATAAGCAACGAAATTCATAAGTATAAATATTTTATGAAAACTAACGATGACAAGAGTAGACGTTTTCACTAGCTAACAAGTATTTTAATTGCGAGAGTGAAGTGCTAAATAACAATTGAATTTCTCTTTATTTCTCAATTTTAATGTAAACATTAACTATTATCATCAATATAATGGTAGAATGATTTACTACAACATGAATGTTAATTTTTTTTAAATTATTAGATGGATTTTAAATCGTATATATATTGGGCATCACTGTTTACATATTATCTGTTATTATATGTTGTATAATGATCATAATTTATATACATGTTTTTTCAAATTTTTTAACATATTGAAATATGAGGTAAGCAAATAATAAGTATTAGAAAAGACTAAATATAAGGACTAAAAATAATAATGATATTCATGTTGATAAATCTGACGTTCATAATATTCAAAATAAGTAACATAAACAGCACCACTTTTCTAATGAAAGGCTAAGGATCATTGTACTATTACTGAACTAAAAATTAATTAATATTTACATTTATATTCAAAGATAATTAAAAAATCATAAAAACGGAAGGTAATTGAAGGTAGCCTTGAAGGTATTGAATTGTTAAATGCATGATAAATAATTAAATTAGAATACAATGTTATAATCATTCATAAAAGGAAATGTTAATTACTTGTGGTAGGTATAGCTATTAAAGATTTTACATCATAACTTTACATGTTTGTAAATTTTACGAGAAAGAACAATTGCGAATTAATGGGATTTATGTAACACACTATCGTGAGAATATTTTTTCTTCAATTACAAAGATCTTTAATTCCATGAACTTCTACTATAAAAAATAATTTTATTGCATCAAAATACTATACTCATAAATCGAATTTAAATATACTAACCAATGCTGTGCAATCGTAGTTGAGCTGTACCTTTATTTTGATCTCTTTGGAATTCTTTTATCGTTGGTTTATACAATTATATCTTGCTCAAGTGTAGTCTACAGTATCTATCTCTGTTTTACCTTATCCGAATTACTCACTTTTCTGTCTTGTCTTTATGCTTTATCTATTATATGAACATATATACTCGAATTTTAAAATATGAAATGTTTATTTGATTATATTACCTAATTGCTTTTATAATATAGATCCTTTTAACTATTCTTAATATAACATATTAATTATAATAATTAATGTAATAATCTATTCATGAAATATTTAATAGCATTAATGCACAAAGAGTATGATCTTAAAAATTTTAAAGAATAATAATTCTTTAAATTAAAAGAAAAATATGTTGTTATAGTTTCTCGTTGGTAGATAGATTATACTCGCTTTCTGGCTGCAGCGGTCAGATAAAGTGAAGCAAATTTTAAATTAAACTATTGCAATTTTATATTACACGATTACTATATCACTGAATGTATTATATAAAAAGTATAAATCAAATACATTTAAGGCGAATAAAATATTATATTGGTCGGTATAAATTGAAAAGAAAAATCTATTTTTAATTTCTATTAAGAAATCGGTAATATTTCTAACTCCCATCATTACTCTTACAATTCATTCACGTCTTCATTAGACATTAACGAAACTAAACGAAACGTTGAATAATAATTTCATTTGATAATTACAATAATGCAATAGGAGGCAACAATTGGGCTTTTATAATAAAAAGAAAATTACTACAATAAGATAAGTGATAGAGCAAATACGGGTGAGACGTTTAATGGTCTATTGTGTAGTCTTGTTTTATATAGATTGTCAAGTCGATCGATCTCCCGAGCATACAGCAAGACATCGAATGCACGCCGCTAAGTTCTCGCAGCAAGAAGAAGGACGAAGCCCTTGCGGTCAAGACAGAGGAAAGAGGTGCTCGACACTTGTTGCTCCGCCTCTTGTAGCCGGTTTTAGGGGCTACAGTACCCAATATCGCTCAAACTCGGGCATAAATAAGTACGCGAGACAGAGAGAGTTAAAGCGATGCACATTGAGCCCGATGCCCATTTGGATGATCAAGGACTTGCACAGACGCGGAAGACGCTTGACGGTGATGTGCACATCCCCCCTCTCCCCGTTGTCATCTAGCTAGGCCCGAAACTTACACTGGGCAAGGAAACGGGGTCAGAAACCTCAAGTGGAGTTGACCGAGAAGTAAGGTTATATTTAAGGGGAGATGAGAGATGGGAAGCACCGGTGACGACGGCGCTACGTGGCCGAGGGCGCCTCGTCTCGTCGCCCAGCTGAACGACGAGCAACGGATAGTAAAATACGAAGGCCTAGGTTGGTACGGATCCTACATTGTCCCCCGGCTTTATTGATATTATAAATTATAAATCGGCAAATTCAAAGCATTTCGACATTTAATCCGTACGCGTCTTTAATTTATGCTCTTGATGCAAGAGTGACAGATGTGATGCATTCCTCTTGAAAGGAGAATCTTTTAAGCGGTCGCGATTAATATTTCTAACGATTTTTCATTGATATTTGACATTTGAATATTTGACATTAAGGGCGTTTTGACTATTCAGCCAAGCTAATAATCATAACAAACATACGTATGATCGTAATTTTAATCGATTTTGATACGAAAAGCTTTATAATCAGGATACCGGATTTGAATGCGATTGAATTTTACAATTCATGAAGGGAAAAATGGGTTAATATACTAAGGATAAAGATAATGACTATTCATTATTGAAGATTATTGAATCTTCTAGTATACGAATTTTTAAAGTTATTACAATCTTCTCGGCTGCGAGGATTTTAAAAAGTTTAATTGCTCAATGATACCCCCCCCCCCCATCACTGCTTAGTAGAAGCGCCAGTGTAAAGAAGCAAGCCTGGATCATCTGCGCGGGATGTCATCCGGTGCCAAGCGGCTTGTGCAGTCGTTTCGTAGCCGTAGTGGCGGTGGGGGCGGGAAAAATGGAGCTTCAGGTAGGTCGGACTCGCAGGGTGACGAGGGCGGGGGTGGAGCCGCTGCCAGTACTAGCGCCACGCGGCTCTTCCACTACGACAGCGGCCACGAACTCGACGAAATATCGGTTATTGCCAGGGGCTCCGAGGATCTCCCAAACCCCACAACGCTTTATCACTGCGGCGGTATCAAATATGATAGTGGACAAACTTTATACAGCATCGCCGGCTCGGTGCCACCTGCCCCTGCAGCGCCTTTCAGCAGAGTTACTGCTGCCGGTGAGTACAACTTACCTGTATTATCATATTATATATTCCTTTTTATCATTAGTACCTATTCTGTAAGTAATTAAACTGGGTTTTACATTGTATTAATTAGTACCGATTCAAATTTTACCACGTACAAGTATTAACAAATATATCGACTTATACAATAATTACTTAATTGTTAGATATAATTAATATATTATTAACATTGATAATATTTTTGTATACACAAAATAAATACATAATTCATTCAATTGTAATTATTTTTATTAAACAGCTGAAGTGCAATTTTTTCATTATTTTATTAACGCAGTAGGTATGTCGTGAAGAAGCGTAGTATCAGGATATGAGTAATTTCATACGTTCATTTTTCATGTCCTTAAATATTAAATATTTTCATTGTATAAAGCTCGTGTCACTCGTTTCTTTGAACTTATCTGTGACAAAGCGATTAGATTCAAAATTTTCGTTTAAGTTTGTCGTTCAGTTCCTGACATTGCTTTTATATTCGTGCTCATACTTAAGCGACTTTACTTAAATTTCCTGGAAATATAATGTTGTAATAAATCGTTCTACGTGATTATTAAATATTAAGCATATATCATAAATTTTATATATTTTAAACATTTTCAAATAGATGTGAGTATTCATTTAGAGTACGCAATCATCATAAGAAATTAAAATAAATAAAAGCAAACGTTTAAAAATTAAGTTTTAAGTATATAACACTTTTAAACTATTATCTATAGTGAAAAGTGCTCGCGAAGTATAACAATTTTTCTGAACTAATGTAATTATAACTTTAATAAATAAATTCAATATAAATTCAATAATATATTCGTAAAGAATTTTTTGTAATACTACTTAAAAGAAATATGTTTCATGATATTTCGCTGTATTTATTAACTTTAAATATTATTCAAGCATTGAACAAAAATTGCAAACATTTTTTGTGAAATTAACAAATTTAGATGTATTTATAAATATTATTTATTTTATAAAATCTTTCAGCTTGTACAAATTCATAATTATGAACTTTTTATGCTTTTAATGTAGCATAAATTTTATCCTATAGCCTAGTGATAAAAAAAATGATAATTGATTAATATATGAATTCACAAATTAAGTGCATACAATTATTCTAACATAGTATACTTTTAAAAAATATCAAAAGTTGATTTTAATCTATGGCACTTTATATTTTCAGCATTTATTAAAAAAAAATATAATTAGTAAATTTGGTGGAATACCAAAATTATTATAATAGTTACTATTTTTTAAAATTACTATTTAGATTAAAAAATTTGATCATATACTTTGTACTTTATATTGATAATTTAGATATCATAGAAATAGTTGTATAATATTTATATATTTTTCTTAAACTGACCATAACCAAAAATTTAATTTGAATATAAAGTTAGGCAATTTTCATTTTCTGACTTACTTCTTTTGAGTAAATATTATCAATTAAAATATATCTTATGAATTATTTAAAATAATATTATAAACTATCAATTACTTCAAAGACTTATTAAAAAACCAATTTCATAAGTATTTATTGATGAGATATATAATTAAAAAAAAAAAAAAAATTATTTACTAAATCAATGATTTCATTTTCAAAATATGTATTTTTTTTAAATAAAATTTTTGTGTTCCAATTAAATTCAGTGAAATATTAATTGTACAATAAATTGGATTTTTCTTATTTTACAAGTTGGTATAATTTATATTTTTTAATAAATTAAATTTACTGCAATATCAATAATGTTGCCTTAAATTTGATTGATTAATAAAATTCAATGAACTTGTGCATTGATTTCTAAAATACAATAATATTTATTCTATTTATTAGATCTATAATAAACTGAGTTATATGGAATAGACTGATAATTTAGAATAAAAAAGAAAGAAATGAATTCTAACAAAAATTATTTTTTCTTTACATAGATTTTCTCTTCTTATCTCGTTTCATATCTTCTAAATCTGAATATTACTATAATAGGCTTACAAATAAGGAACTTAAACATGTTACCTAGTATGGTTGCGTGTCAATGATATTGATCGGCTATAGTGAATGCGTACATAATATCGGTTTGTTGTCGTACTGCATTGAATAGGTTAGACAGCTCGTCATTTATTACGATGTAGTAGTTCTGCAGTTAAGATGGTGCAAGGTCACGTAGCTCTGCATTAATGGCGAAATGGCGACGGTACACATTTTAAATTACAACGGTTATAGATTAGTGAGTTATTTCAATACGAGAAAAAGATTTTTTTTTGTAAAATAAATATTATTTTTTACATTAATGATTTCTCACGAAATAATAAATAATAATTACACACACACACACAAACACAGGCAAATAATTTTTATTAAATACTATAAAGAATTATATTAATTATAAAAATTGTGTAACTAATACTTAATATCAGTAGTAGTATTTATAATATTAGTAACAATAAGTGTACAAATAAGAACTAGAGTATCGTGTTTAGTATTACAATACTAATTTAATATATGATATGAATATTTATGTATTAATAATGATAATAATAAAATGTATTTCTGTATATTAAATATTTCTGTAAGCAATAAAAATAATTAAAAATATAATCTTAAGAAAATTGACTGCAAAAAATTGCGTAGAAATATCTAACTTATAAAATTTATATTTATTTTTGTATATTATTGAATTCTCTGAAATGATAATAATAATTCATTTACAAGGTGAGGAATGAAAATTTCATAACGAAAAGAAGCGATTGTATTAAAAAATCAAAACATCATATATCTTCCAGTGCACAATTAAATTAAAGTTGATATAATTATACAATTAAATTGGCATATGACACTATTCATCGAATCTTCTGTACTTGAAAACAATTCTGTTATAATATATTTAATGGAACCGCAAACCGTGCATTTTGTATTTAAATTTAAATTTTCAAAATCGAATGGCTTTTGTAAATTTATATTTTTTAAATAATTTTTTTAAAATATATTTAAATTTTTTAAAATATTTTTTAAATTAATAAACCGAAAATTCTTTTCAGGCAACATTATATAAATTTCTAAAAATTATCATTTATTTTAATATGTATATGTACATACAATAATTAATAGATGCATCCAATTGAAATAAGACCGGCCTTTCTTAGTTATGCAGCGAGAAAAGTGTATAATGAAGACAAACTCTAAGGCCTTACGGATGCAAACTTCGTATCTCATCACAAGACAGTCTGACTATTAAGAAAATTTGTCATTACAGTGACGTAATACTTTTGCCTTTTGTCTTTGATGAATAAAAAGTCGAAATAAACATATGCCTTATAAGTAGAAAGGAAGGTTTCATGTAGAGGCAGAGAGTTAAGGGTGTGGATGAAACAAAAGCATATTCAAGAGATCTCTATATCTTCGTACATGTGCATAAAACAGAGAGGAAAGATTATAATATAATAGAAAGGAAGCGATGAATGATATTGATAATAATTTTTGTTTTATTTAATTTAATGCTTTCTTATCGATAAAATTTTATTTTATAAAGGCTATTTAAAAGAGTTTATTGTTATTTAACTATACATCTATATAATGGCTTTGTATTGTTTAGACATAATAGATTTACAAATCTCCTATTCCAGCACCTTTCTTTGCTTTGTGTCAACTGTATTGTTATGTCTTTTCAAACACTTCTTGTCATTTGAAGGAATTGCTTCATGTCTTGATCAAGTTGAAACCTTCATTGGGGATGAACTTGATGGTATTATAGCTTCCATTGGGAAATAAGTTAGCAATGTTGAGACATTTACTAGGGGAGTATTTGGCAGTGTTGAAATTTCCACTGGGGGAGAACTTGACAGTGTTGAGATCACTGCTAGGGGAGATATTGAGATTACCAATGGGAAAGAACACATCGCCTAAACCGTTCATCGAATCCTAATTAAATTCCACCAAATCGGTTTGGTACATATGCAGACCCATAGATATACTTAACCTCATACAACATAAGAAATTAGTTTGTTTTTAAATTTTTTGAAATTGAAGTTTATTGTATAATAGTAAAATACTGTTTCAAATAAAATTCGGAAAATGATGAAAAAAGATGTGAAAATAATGTCATTGGCTATTAATCTTGTATATGGAAGAGTTTTTAATGTATGTGCAATGAAAGTTTACAAAGTTTATGTTAAAAGAAAAGAATCTTGCCATAGTATCGGAATTGCAAGATCTGTAATGAAAGTTTAGAAACGATTACGATTGAATCGTTACTAATCTCTGTAATTTTTAAGAGAGCTCTTAATAAATTTAATGTAAAATAACTTATAGCTTTTACTTGCTTTATATTTACATTATATATACAAACTTCTTATATCAGATCAGCATGTAAAAAGTAATAACTCAATGTAATGCGGATATAAGAACTTTACAGTTAAAGAAATCTGTTATGTTTTTCTGCAACAAGATCGCAAAAAAAACTGTTTAATGTATGGTTCGACCTTATATGAAACAATGAGATTTTTTCATATCAGTTCTTACATGTATAATTATTCTAAATGAATATTTAATTTATTAATTTCAAACTCTCAACTATGCGCTATATTATACTGATTATGAGTTTACGAGTCTTACAGCTAAGAAAAACATTAGCTGCTAAATATTTATGCATTCGATCTCTTTTTTCTCACCCCCTTCTGTTACATTATATTATTATGATTATTTTTACAAGCTCCAATGATAGATAAAGAAGAAGGATTGAGATAAAATTAGACAGGAGAAGAAACAGAAAATCAAGGGCAGGTTTTAAATATAACAATGAAGGTAGTTTCAAAATAGGACATATGAAAAGCAAGTTTATAAAATTTATAATTGGTCTGGAAAGTCATTGAGAATAGTTTTTGGATATTAGAGAATAAATATATGAAAACTTTAAACGAATTTAAGTACATTATATTTTTACAAAATAGAGCGCGATAGATTACTTTATTTAATTCAAAATTATATTATCATAAATATTATCATTTATATATTTTTTAAACAAGATTTTCTTCTTGATATTATGAGTTACTTAGTTAAAAAATAATTAATTTTTATTTTAATAAATTTGTATGCTAATTAGTAGTGCATAAATGTTAAATTTATATTTACTTAAATTTAAACAAGTAGTATAAATATAAAAAATTTTAATCAATACAAATTTATGTTTTTGAAATTAATATTAATCAATTATATATATATATATATATATATATACATATGCGGACCCATATATATAAGACAAAAAGTTGCTATATTTTGATCGAATACTGGAAAATAATTAAATTACCTTTTCTGAAAATTTACATTTTTTTTTCTCATATTAAAAAATTGCAATGTATTTTAAAATAATATGGTATATTTGATAGTTCAACAAGTGTACATTGCTTGAGAAAGTTCAACTTTATTAAGCAAATAGAATAGCGTTGGAGTGGTAACTTTAAATAATTTTACGACCTTCTTCTGAATATTTTGAAACCGAATTATAGCTTTTCATCTTCTTTATGCAAGTGAATCAATATTCAAATCATTATATATTGTAATGATTTATAATAAATAAAACTAAATTCATTCTTTTACTGATATTTCTGTCTCTTACAAAGATGGATGAATAAAATCTACTAGATTCTAACCATCTTTACATTAAAGAATTTGATATACTTTATGTAGGAATATTTATTTACCTTATTGCTAATAAATACATGTTATATCATACAATTTCTTTAAATATAATAATTTGAATGTACGTATATTATTAGAGTATTAATTATGAGTAAATCATGAAGATAGTGTGAAAGTAATTTTCTTTTTTAAATAAATTAATATATTGAAAAATTAATGATGCATTATTATATATGCATTGCCATTAGAGCGACCTTGTATGTTTCTTTATTAACGCAGAGGTTGTCTTTATAACCACTTAGGCATACGTTCATTACCGTAGGCATTAAATGTATGGATCGCCGAAAGATTACAATGGGGAAAGCGATCTCGTATACTGTCATATGCATGATTTTCACTGAGTCGTCATTACTTAGGAAAAATATTATATTCAATATTACCATTATTAGCAGCATCTTACTAGGCCATCTTTAAAGACTCCTATATTGTCTATGTACACACGAAATTTCATAATAATATTTTATTTACTAAGTAGAATATATTGTTCACTTGCACGTAAAATATCGCTTAACATTATCGTAACATTATCGCTTAACCATTGATGAGATATTTTCTTTCGTTGCCCTGATTTTTTCAACAATTTACTTATATACATTTTTACAAATTATGTTTTATCTACTATTTTACATCATACTTCGTGTTTATCTCATAATTTCTATACAAATTTAAATACAGTTGATTTGTTTATATAATAGTCTTTAAAAAATACGGGAATACTCATTGAATGATAAATGTAAGACTTTTCATGGATATTTTTTCAAAGATAAATCAAATTCATTACATTTTATGAAAACGTTGTTAATGATTAAAATTTAAAATAAAAATTGAATATTCCATTATAAACATACATTAATTTTAAGATATTAATTATAGCAATTAAATTTAATTGTACATCATATATATTCAACTTTTCGTGCAATTATATAGTGCAATAATGTAGTGTAACTTTCTATTCATAAGTTTCAATACAATATAAATGAAATTTTTTTGGAAATAGATATTGTATACTTGTATTATATAATAAAAAATTATCACCAATATTTTACAAGCATATAGTTTAACTGAAGTTGACATTTTTCTATAATAATGGAGTAGTTCTTGTTTTATCGATTATGTCACTTTACTGAAATTGTGTCGGCTCCAAATTGTTACAAGTCCTGTAAAATGTGAAAGAAGATTCAATTTTTTCCATGTAAGAGAATGAATTCTTTAAACTGTTTATCAACGAAGTTTTATAGTACTTTTGAATATTATTACGTATATATATTAAAAAAAATTACATTATATTTACAACTCCTTGTCTACCTCCAAATAAAAAACTAGAACGTTTATTAATTATTTATCATACACTTTTAACTGGCATATTCAAGTCTGTATTTATGTTCTAATATGTATAAAATATCAAATGATTATATTATATTTTAAAACCAAAATTAAATTAGGACATTATGATTAGAATGTTATATAATACAATAGGAATGTATGTGTATTTAAGGTTATCAACAAATAACATTACGTAATTATTTTATAAAAATAATTATTTAATTTACCATCTATTATAATATATAAAATTTCTTTTATTATATTTTTACTATGATTTTGTTTTTGATAAAAATATTTTAAAAAATCATAAAAATTACAAAGGGAGAACAAAATTTTAAACTATCCTCTACAACATAAAAGAATAAAATCTTCAATACTTTTTTTACATTTTAAATAATATATGCCCATAGATGTTTAAAATTTAATTGGACATGGCTTTTCTTTGGAAATCCGTCATTCAAAAAAAATGTGCACATTATAAAAATATAATAATAATTTAAATAATAATTTATATAAAAATAAATAAATAAATAAATATATAAATGAATACAAATACATTTTTTATTGTAAAGAAAAAAATTGATTATGCCTGTGTTCATAATACGATTAAAAGGACAATAAATTAAATAAAAATCAAAATTTAAATTTTTCTATACTGCAATTTTAATGTTGTATAGTATTATTACTATCTAGATTGAAAAACTATAAGATTGCTTCGTTATAAGCTAAAACTTATAAAATTGACTTATAACTAAATAATTGTTGCATAACATCATTAGTATTGAATAGCGCACTGTTGCTTGTGTATCTTAATTTGTAATTATAAGAAAGAAAGGGCTAAAAATGATCAATAATGTCACAGTAATTTTGTTTCTAAATTCCTTCAAGTGCGATCGTTATTTTTATTTTGCCAATATTTCCAATATTTCGAAAAAATAATTTTTAAAAAAGATATTACATTAATGAAAATTCTTTGTGGAATATTCAATTTCAGTTTAGTGACCCAAAAGTCGGGGAGTCATATAAACGGTATTGCACAATTTCTGACTGCAAGTTCATATTTGACAAGATATATCAAATCCTTATAATACAATGAAAATGAGAGAATAATAATTCATTCGAATATGAATGTTGGCGCGCAATTCGAGAACGATTGAAATGCTTAAACTTACTTGTTAAACTACTTAAGCTTTGTTTTTATTACTTTGCTTATATTGGAAGCATGCAAATCTTTCGTATTTCATACTGAGCTTATTTGACGGGGCACCATAGTAAGTACGTGCTTTCTAGTCATGGTTCAACTAAATCTACTTATAACATACAATTAATTAAATTCATATATTTTTTATTAGTTCTTATAATATCATGTATTCAAAATTTACCATTGCCGCTATTGAAAGTATTTTGAAAGTATTGCTTTAATTTTATAGTAATGATGAATTTAATTGAATTTGAAATTTTGTGAGAACTTAATATATCTTTGCTTTCAGTATAGTAAAAATTGCTTTTTATTTAATAAAAATATTGTAATTATGATTAAATTTCTCAATAAATAATGATTTCTTATTATGAAGATTAATGAATGGTTGATTTGATATAAAGGAACAGTGCTTTATGAACTCTATATTATTACAATAATAAATAGTACATTTTACGAATGCAACTTTAAAGACATATAAATAGACAAATAATAATAAGTGACAAAAATCTACATTGATCAAATTACATAAATTGGTTCTTTCAAAACGTACCGTATTTTTGGTCGTTCCGTATGAAATAAATGTATTATTAGGAAAAAGTAAGACTTTCATTTACAGGCTATTAACATAAAAAATAACCTACAGCTTTAATTTTAATTTTTAAGTATTGTATAATGAACAAACGACATAGCGTAAATTTTTCATTTTTATTTAGATTATATTACTTCAAAGTTTTAGTTAGAACTGTTATTTTATTCTAGTTAAGATATTTTCATATCATTTTTTAATGATAAGATTATCTAAATATTGTTTGGCAAAAAAGGAAGTAAAGTATGTTCTTAATATTTTATATTTTTCTCACAATTTGTTTAAAACATTACAAATCTTATAAAATTTACTAAGATTAATATTAGCTTCTTTTATTTATTTTCTTCACATCTAGTTAAAAACAATTTATTTGTCCATCAAAATACATGCTTTACTAATAAATTACAAAAAAATTTGCAATATAGTTTTTACTTTTCTTCATATTCATTTAATTAATTTATTTATTTTATTTATTTATTATTTCTAATTTTATTTATTAATTTATTTATATTTTTTATTTAAGATGTTAAATGTTAAAAACTAAGCAATTTTAAAAGTTATGTATCATCATGTATAAAACAAAATTATTTATAATGAATTGATTTTTGTATTTCTGGTATTTTCACATGTACGTACCTTCATACAATATTTCAAAAGATTCTTTATGAAATGTATTCTATTATTTTATTATTAAAAATATGGCATAAAAATAGCATATGCTATTAAAAATATCAAATTATATATATATATATAAATTATATTTTTCTCGTACTTATCTTTTACAATCAATTTTATTCATAATGATCAATTCATCTTCTTAATTTGTATTCACATATTACCTAGTGGAAGTTTAATTAAGCAATTCTTGCAGAAAGCAGATATTTGACTCGACCATTTATCCGAGTTAAATAACTCCACGATGAAAAATCAAACACTATTGTCTTCTAATTCTAACCAACCGAAGAGACTCTAAACTCAATTGCCACAAATAATAGCATGAGTTACCACTCTGAGGCAAATGTTTTATGCTTACCTCTTTATATTTATCCTATTATTTATTGTGTAATGTACGAGTAAAAATTTCAATGCAAATATCTATAATTCCATAATACGCTTATATCTCGTTTTTCAGATTAATTATTTTACATAAAATTGAGGTTTGCGTCATACATCCAAAAATTTAATAAAATATTTTTAATTAAACTAACGTTTTAATAATCTATAATATATATTAATTCTCTTAAGATTAAATAAAATTTTATAAAGCCAAAACAAAATTGGTACGGAGTCTTTTTTACGAAATAAAACAGAAATTTCTTAAATTTCCACGTTCATATCTTTACATTAAAAATCTTAAGAATAAAGAATCCAATAAACATATAGATTATAAATTAATGTTAATTTTTCAAAAATTATCTTATGAGAAGAGCATTTTTTAGATAAAGTAATCTTATTATTATTAACGTATTATTTTTATGATAATACTCAAATATTATTATCAAGTTTTAAAATTCTATTATTTTGATAAATATTTAAAATGAATATGAAGTATCTAAATTTGTACAGATATCTACCCATATACATGCATATGTATTTTCATTTTTAATATAAAATTGAATATTTTAAAAATTTTATAATATAAATAATTGAACACATATATACAGTGGTACATAAATTTTTGAATATTCGAATCTAAACTTGAATGTTTGTGTATTAAAAAATTATAAACTATTCTATTTTTATGTTGTTTATTCAAAATATTCGTTTCTACAGGTAAAAGAAATGTGACATAAAATAATCCGAATAGTTTTATTAAATTCTTTTTTGGTTGCAGTAATACTTTAATATTTTTAAAAAATTTTAAATTGCTGATTTTGTATTGATTTCGTACTTCTTTTTTCTTCTTCTTTTTTCTAGAATTTTTTTCTCAGGTAGCTTCTGGAACACTTCCTCTTAATCTCGCTATTTTAGTAATTACTGACGGACACTAAGCCATACTTCTCCAGGCACGTTCGGTTAATTGTATGTATTTGCGTGTTTCACTTTTTTCTCTTTCTTTTCTCCTTCTCTCCCCCACCCCCCTCTTTCTCCTTATATACTCTGTATTCTTCTATTTCTGCTTCTTTATAGCAGATTAGTAAATTTATATAAACCAAAATGATAAGTTAATTTAGTTTTAAAAGTATTAATTCATTGCTTCTAATGCCCATTCGTCATTGATAATCCGTTATACATTAAAAAAATATAGTAGGGTAGAAAGTATAAAACCTCCGATCGTTCACTCAAATATTAGCCAACCAATTCTATTTTAGTATTTAATCAACAAATAATATAATTATTATTACGCTCTAGTACAATTGATTTTCATGATAATAATTATCCTGTTCTATTTATTCTAATGTGTATAATAAAAAAATTGAATAAAATAAAATAAAAAGTATAAATGAACATATAATGGATAGATTTTTATTTTACAAATTTTTTTTGATAGAAATAAAATGTACAAGTTAGCATATTGTAAAACGTTTTAATTAATTATAAATATTTCTTAATTCTTAAACCTTATTAAGAATATTATTCTTATTAAATTCTTAGTAAAAATAGTAAAAAAAATGTTAATATTTAAGCAGAAATAGTAATTTATACAAAAAGCTGTAAAAAGAAAATCTATTTTTAATTATTTTTTATAATTATAATCTTCTCATATTAAAATGACGGCTTTGAAAATTAAAATTTTATATATTTGTGAGATAAATATAATTGATATTATATTATATTAAGATAATTTAAACATATTTTTCATCGCAAATTATAGAAAAGTTTAAGAGAATTTAATGTTTATCTATAATATTTATTTTGTTAAAATGCAATATTATTTAAAATATACACATCAAATGAATTACATATAATGAGTCACATAAATATAAAATTATTTCCTATTTCTAAGAAGATATAACTGTAATTGATAATTAAATATTTATAAGTATGTAGACGTTGGGTTTCCACTGTTGCGATTGTTAATGGCAACATCAGAGTATATAATCGTTTGATAATTCAAGGGTTACTAGTGCACGATGCAATGGATTGTCTCTAATGAATTTATTTTTCATTGAAGTGATTTTTGCATGAAAGCTACTCTATTATTTTTAACAAGTTGACGCGTATAACTATTAGTTATAGTATTTATAATTATTTGAACTTCATTATGAATGTGCCAAACTCAATATAATTTTTCGATATTTAGATTTCGATAAAATTATATAATCTTTATGAGTGTGTATTTTATGTAATCTTTTTTACAATCAAAATTCAATTTTTATTATAAGCTTCGTCTATTAACCAAATTATATTTAACTGAATTTGAATTTAAGGAAGCAGAAAAGAAATATAAATTAAAACAATGGAATTCAGAAAATAATTTTTATGTCCATCGTTGAGAAAAAAATTAAATTAAAAAATTAAAAATTAAAAAAAATCAATTATGCTAAACTGATGATCGACGTAACACAATTATTTTCACAGAAATTTATACACGAATGTATAAGAAGAAAAACACTGAGAAAACTATTTTAACTTTGATAGTGTAACAACATGATGAATAAAGAGATTACCCTTTCTTTATGGACAATAAAGTGACATATAGGAAAATTTATTATTAACTAATCTTGTTGTAAAGGAAAAAAAATTGACTTTCAAATGTCCATTTTACGAGAAAGAATGCTTATAACAAAATTCATTGAACAAAATATTTATTTGTATAGTTTAAGGTAAAGAAACAAACAATACTTTCTATAAAAAGGCATTTAAATAAGATAATCTAAGAGTATCGTTAGATGATATTAATTATTTTATGAAATACACATCGGTGAGCGTTATAAACTGGTATCCATATAAAGAAAGAGATCGAGTCTAATTCATTGAATAACATTGTTGCACTTGCGATTCGGTGATGGACTAAATTTTCAATTTTGTAAAATAACAAAATCAAAAAATTAATACTAGTAGAATTATTAAAAAATTTTTGTTTTATTTCCCAATAAGTTTCTTATTTTATTATCTAATAAAATTATGACAACAATGAATGATGAGCAGTAGCAGAGTCTTATAATCAGAGTTTATATTCAGAATACAACATAGCTTTACTATTTCGGCGTATAATAATTTATATATATTGCTTTGTTTTATTAGACGTTGAAAATTTATTGTAAGAAGAGTAAATAATATATTGTCTAGTATTTTCATATAACCCTAAATCAAATGAATGGTCTATAATTTTTATAAATAAAAAAATTTATTATACTTACTGACTCTTATTAATTTTTTTTTATTATTTTCTAATATATATGCAAAGTTTCTATAATTGCTACACAAATAATATTAATGACTGATAAACATAAAAATAATCATTTTTTTTAAAAAAATCTAATATGTATTTGACAGTATTTGATCTAAATTTGGAATGAAACAAGAAAATGAATAAACTTTTTTTACATAAGCCCGTTACGGAAAAATTTTGAAAGTTAAAATGAAATAACTTTTTGTTTCAATGCGACATACTGTAAAACATTAATCTTTGATTTTTATTTGAGGATATTTTTGTAACTTTCACAGTATCCAAGTAGTGCAATTGTAACTTCGGCGATTGGCCATCAGGGACTAAAATATTCTGAAAGTTTATGAACCAAACTCTAACTTAGTAATTATATATAATATATAATATATATCGGTCAGTTAAACTAAAATTGTAAGATATTCAATTGCAAATACTTGATTATTTTTATAGAAAATATAAAATTTGAAACAATACTACTACTTTAAACTATCAACTTAATAATTGTTCAATTAGATGATTGTGAATATTCATTTTTTTCAATTATCGAACTCGTTATAAATAATATCTATTAATACCATTTGATTCGATTTTTGAAAAAGATCAAATACAAATTATACACATTTTTATTGTATTAGCTATTAACTTTATCGTTGAAAAAAATTGGACGAGACAATCCATTGCCGTTTAGAAGGTACGCAGACATTATTTACGCTAAGTAACTAATACAGTTTCAAATAATGAGTGGCAAACATCAGTTATATGTAAATAAGTAAACTAAGCCTAAAATAAAATCAGTATTATCATTCGCGATTTTAATAGTGAAAATTATTTTTTAGTAACTACTTTTGACTAGTGAAATTGGCACAATTTAGTCAGGATATAGTACGATTCTAGTAATGTAATTATGTATAATCTAATACACAATATATGTAAGTAACTTATTATTACTCATTATTTCATATATATTACTAAATGTGCAAATAATTTTTATAGATTTTTGTTTCAAAACCGATTTATATTTTTTCATTTGAGAATGAAGTGGAGCAGTGATCAAGAGTTCGTTGTCCAGCATTCAATGCTCTAGAGATGCTTACCACACCCCCCCCCCTGTCCCATTCCTCTTCAACAGTCTTCTCTATGAGATCCAACGGCCTATTCATGCTAGTTAAACAAACGGTTCATCTATAGATATTAAGTCAAATAATCGAACGATATTTTCATATCACAAAAGTAAGTCAGTTTCATTCATTCTTTTCTTAATATTAAATAAAATCATTATATGCCCTATATGGTTGTAAGCTATCTACTAGTCATTCATCTATATACTTTATCTTTATAGTTTATACCTCGTAGTCTCATAACATGTATGTATCCATATTCTGTATTAAATATATCCTGTTTTATACGTTAAAAAATTCTAATTATAATAAAACATGTACGTTTCATAAGGAGGATTAGAAATTAATTATGTAAAAGTTATAATTAAATCTCTTGATAATTTAATCATTTTTATTTGTTTGCAATGAGCCAAAAGATATTTTAAAATACTCGAATTAAATATTTAAATTTTGTTTAAGTAACTCAATACCATTAAAGCTACTGTGGCGCGTAAATTATAATCATTTAAATAATAATATCCAGATTGCTTATAATTCTGTAAAATTTCTTCTAAAATTAAATCTTAAAAATAATAATGGGTAAAGTATATAAATTATATATTTTAACTCTGAAACAGTAAATGTTTCTATACTTATTTTTAAATTGAATTACAAATAGAGCATTTTAAATATAAATAATATTTAATAACTAACAATATGTTTTATATTGTATGTATAATCGTTGTAACTCCTAATTTCACTTTACATATAATAAATATTATAAATTGTTATACTAAATATTATATATTACTCGAATATATCGAATTATATATTGTATAATAGAATTGTATATTTTTTAAAGTTTTAAAGTATTAAGAAGCAAATGTACAGATATTTAGATAATTATATCACGAAATTACAAAATATATTTAATACAATATTTATAACAATTTTTGTAATTGATTGTAACTATTATACTGTATTTTTTTTTTACGAAAAATTTCATAGACGTTTTTAATGTAATTCATTATTGTATAACAGATATAGCATTTTTTGGTATTTTTATGTCTTTTACTTATATTAAATTTTAAATTATTTATAATTCTTTTTATAATATATAAAATAATTTGAAATAATGATTTTCTATTTACTTTGAAACCGACAGGATGAATTGTGAAAGTTATTTAGCAAAAGTACGTAAAAGGAATTAAATTTGAATTTCATCATGTTTTGAAAAATTTTCAGTGACTATCTATTCAAGACAATTTATTTAATACTGCATGATTATAATTTCACAAATATAATCATATAAATTACCTATCTTAGTATCAATCGATATCTAATAAGAAAGGAGAAAAATTCAATGGAAATGCAAGTCACATAATTCATGTAGAAGATAGGCACTTGACTATTTTCCTTTATCGGCATTTTTATACGAAATAAAATGTGATTTCTATATTGAAAAATCTGCATTTTTAGAAATACTTATCAGATCGCCATATAGTATTCTATAAGTTAAATAAAATTCAGAGCTAAGAGGATTTTTAGTTATAAGAATAATCCAATCCATACTTGTTTACCTACATTTTCTTTTAAGGAATGACCAGTAAAACTCCTATAGATATCAGTAAATGTACTATTTCGACAATTCTCGGGAAGAAGCAATAAGTTAAATACGCAGTATTTACATCGTAATGTTTTATATTACGAAATAATAAATTCAGTAAAATGTTAAATATTTTATAATAAACATAGAAAATTTTAAAATTTATAATTTGAATTTTTATTTAAATCCATCATATTAATTGATTTTCGATATTTAATTAATAATATTAAATTAAGATTAATAATAATTAATAATAATATTTAGATATAAATAATTTAATAATTATCTCTATTATGCTTGTAAAATATTTTATTATATTAAGTCTTGCAAGTGTAATATCATTGACTGTTGACAAATATAAAAATTCAACATGATTTTCTATAAATCTTTTTAAATTATTCTATATATGATAGTTTAAGCTGGAATTTAATAAAATTTTATCCATGTTGAAATTTGTATTAATCTACAGATGAACGGATAATTAATTAGAAAGAGGAATCGATTTATTCACAATGTAAATTTAATATTAGAAGACATATTAGTTACTCTAGTCATGTAAAATAATAAATAATAAGTATTCTTATCTGTATTACATAAAATTATATTTTCATGTAAATATTTTGATCAAAATAGTGATAATGATTATTTGAAAATACGAAAAGAAATTCGTTTTAAAAATTCAAAAATAAATTAAATAAAAGTATGAATAAAAATTAATTTTTACTGAATTAAAGAAATTAAAGTCATTGAATACAAGAAATATTGTCTTTTTCAAAGTTTAAAATTTGCTGTTTCTAATGAACAAGAACTTAACTTTAATCCAAAATCTATTTATATATAAAATTTAAGGCTTTTATAGTATTTTACTTTATCAATAAATTTGAATATGCTAATAAAACAGCAACTTTGAGAGAAAATTAATTTAAATGATATATAGTAAAATAAGTTATAATGATTATTAAAGAATGAATATACGTACTTGCAGAATAAGGAATTATTCTCATCGTCCTTTTATGTTTATATTCGTATATTTTAGAAGAGATGCATATATACTAAAAGAAAAAATTTTGTGTTGTTTGATATTAAATGTCGGTAGCAGTATTTTTGACCCGTTTTTCCTCAACATGATTCTATAGTAAAAAATTATAATGTAGTAAAAATGTTAATGAGTTAATGCGCCAACAATATTGTCTAGAGTTGAGACAATCAAATAATTGTCTAAAGTTGAGACAATCTTTTACAATTATTTTTATTACTTTTAAAATCATAAATATACATATTAATGATAATGCATACAATCATAAAGTGTCGTGAAAATATTTTTAAAAACCCGTTGACATACGTGATAGAAAAATGCATTTTTCTTCTATTTATATCGCAAGAAATTTGGTATTATAAACGATTTATTAATTAAAAATTTGTGATTACGCTTTCATTTCATTAATTGGGAATTTACCCATATTGTGTTTAAATATACTGCAGTATTTATAATTTTAACGGCTATTGATTTTATATTTTACGATCAAGTTTTTTTTAATTGTGCTCAATAATTTATGCATTGGACAGTGCTCAATATCCTCTAGCCATTTAATACTCTCTTGCGACTTTCCTCTATGTATCTGCATGTGTAAATCTATAATTTGAGTTTCACATAATAAGTTAATCTTCAAGCATATTCAATCGGATGAAGATAAACAAATGTTACTTGTTATATATAAAATAATACACAATGCTTATATTATATATTTTCACATATTTACGTATTCAGATATTTGAATATCTATTGTGCATTTTTTTTTGCAGAAAACTACATAAAGATTATAAAAGCTAAGTGAGTGAATTTTCGTTATCAATTAAATTTTTAAGTATAATTTTTTAATTAACTATTTATAGTGATAGTTATAAAGATTCATTTCTATTGATCTACAAGTCTGGACAGTATTTTGAATAAGTTATGTCATAAAATATTACTGATTTTTACATTTTTACAATTTTTATGAAATGCTAAAAATATGGAAATGTTTATATTAAAAATAAAAAATTTGTTATATTTTTTAAATCTTTATAAACCTTAAAATTAAATATTAATAAAATTATATTTTTATAAACGCATTTTAATGAAACCTAATTATATAAATCTAAGTCTGTACTATATATTTAAAAAGAAATAAATACAAGTAATGATTAAAAGTTGCAATGTGTTTGTGTTTTAAATTAAATGTTTGAAAAGTTGTATAAAATAATTTAATTGAATATGTTTTATATGAAATTGAATGTGAATAAAGTATTCTAAAATAAAATTTATAAGTTCATTGATATTATTATAAATAGGAATGTAATAATTGTCGTCCAATGACAAACACTAATTTTATTGTTTTTGAACATCATACTAATTGGAATAATTACTTTTTTATTGAAATTCGGGAGACTTACTACTTTACGGACCAAGTTTACTATTTATTACTCTTTTGCATTTTCTTAACGTTTTATTAACTTTCTCTCTCTCTCTCTCTCTCTCTCTCTCTTTCTCTTTGTCTCTCTTTCTCGCTCTTCATTCTCGTATACACACACACGCTCTCACTTTTATATAATATTTACACGACACATGTAATGTATTAAAAATATAATGTAGCGTTTATTTATAATTTATAAATGATTCAGTTCAATGCATTATTCTATATATTATTGTTAGATGTATGCAGTGATAATTACTATTAATTAAAATTTTCAAAATATTTTCTCTAATGCTCTAAATTTAGACTGTAATAATGTAAAATATAAACATTTTTTTCATAATAAAATGGTTATTCTAATTATTATATACTAAATAATACTTATAAAGGTTTACGATAATTTAAATTTTAATTATTAGTTAATTGGTATTTAAAAATATAGTATATTGTTTCATTTTTTAACGTAATTTATTGAAATTTTTATTTAAATTTTATTTTATTTTAGAATATGATAAAATAAAATTAAGAAATGGTTATAATTCAACTACTTTATTGAATTTTATTTATATTAAAAATTGATTTAATTCGAATAAAAGCAGTTTGGTAATTGTAATATTATGGCTCTATATTTAGTTGATTAAGAAAAATAGTTATAAATATTTATATTAAAAATAAAAATATAGTAAATATATAAAAAATATCAAAATATTAAAAAATAATATTTGATTAATAATTAATAATTATTATTAATAATAATATTATTTATTATTTTTATAATTTTTATATAATTTGTGTTTTCTAGTTACTGTGTATGTGTATTTACTATTTTAAAATGTAAAATAATTTATAATATATGGTCATTTTCTTAAAAGTATTTGCTATAACATACAGGTGAATGTACTAAATCATACAATTAATAATAGAATTATTAATGTTTCAATTGATATGTGTGATGTACATACACCAACACAATTTAAATTTAACGAACTTCGTGATAGAATTAGATAGCTTGATGTCTAATCACACTTTGCTGCAAAGTATTGATAAAATATAATTAATAGTAGCATAAATAGTGGTCTCTTTGATACGTAATAGTTTCTATAAAGTATATAGAAATTTATTGAGGTGTACCACATCTGAATGCGATATTATCTGAAATTTCAACACATAAAATTTCCATCGATACGTATACTCAATACATAGAATTATTTAAATAATCTTAGTTCACTGCATGGTCTATTCATAAATGTAAATTGCGTATATGGAGATTCGTTTGGTAAAATATATATATAAATTCTCTCTAATGCAAAGATCAGAATTCAGTAAACACAGACACCTTTTTGGCCTATACTTTAATATATACAACCTCGTACTATCGTACAACAGTAATGCTGCATTTAATCAATTTAATCTATAATACTATAGTTTGTTCTATAAGTGCAGAATCTCGTCATTGGGGTTGATATTATCTATACACCGGTATTTCCATAAGTTCGCTTAGCAAGTTCGGAACAGCCTCACCTCTCATTCAAGTGTGCCTTTATTAAACAGTTAGCTTGGACTTAAGCTTCCCTATCGTGTATATGGTATATGAGATTTGCACGCTCGAAATGACGCGTTACATGCTTGCGCCGCTCGATTAAACCTGGATGACGCAAGTTCTGCTCCTATTACTAATACTGCATTGACTATGCGGCATTGAGTTGCGCCGTTGCGTCATTAGATCTGTAGAATAAACTCTTTCTCTTATTTCGTAATTTTGCACAGGACGTAAGGTACTGATTTAGTTAGATAATCTATTCTTAACCATATTAAAAATAGTTTTTTTATTTTTACATATGAGATATAATAGCTAATACTTTTTTAATTAAAAAATAAAATATAAATAAAAGCAAACGAAGCAAAATAAACGAAGCAAATTTAAATTTCTAAATAACTTTGTTATAAAATTTCGAATGTGAAAAAATTCTCCTAAGACTGAATTTTTTCATGGATATAAAATAAAAATTGAAAACGTACATGCAAACAGATGTAAATTGCTCATAGAGTTAAAACATTGTAGATCTGATAAGAAATTTATGATCTATAAAACATTACGCACAACAAAGTAATTTATTAATAGAAATTCTATAAAAAATATTAGTGATAAATTACTTTAATGTATAATTTCAAATTATTTTATGATAGTAACGTGAAAAATACTTTACAGCGTTTTATTGTGAATTTTAATACCCAAGAATTTCATAATGAAACAAAAAGGTGTTGTATTAGTTGATTTTGATATAATGATAAGGATAATAAAGAATACAAAAATAATACATTTAAATGAAAAATATATTAAATCAAGATTGTTTAATGAAAGCGATAAAGGTAACTTATGCAATATAAAATTTTAAAAAATCTTTCGATCAAACCAGACATCAAACAACCAGTTAAATTACATTATATCGAGCCCCCTTTTCCTTTCTCTATACATCAGCTTTGTAGTTATACGAAATATTATCAATTATTACACAATAATAAAGATACATTCTAGAAATTATAAAAATAGAACCAAATACTTATTTCTAATTCGAATACTCATATATGTATTCAAATCTTTATTATTAACCATTCGACTAATTCTAATTTTTGTAAAAAAAATAATCTACTTGTTATAATTAAATACACTCAATTCAAATATAACCGTAATATGAGTTGGAATTTTTAGAAGCTTATATTTTATATAAAATAAAGCATGTAATATTAAAATGAAATTGATGAATACACATAACTGTGTAATTACAAAATGCTATCCTGTCGAAGCTTTAAAGTTTTCGAGCTCTTCAAAGTATCAAATTTATAATATAAAGTCTTTTATCTTTCGAAACTATTATCTTTCGAAACTTCATAAATTGAAGATGTTCTACTAAATTGTAATATATTAGAAATGAAATATTGAGTGAATTGTTAAATTTATACGTAACACATCAACAAATTTAAGTTTAAAATACTGCCAAATTTCAACTAAATAGTTAGATTTCTATTATTAGTAGTTAATTTTTTTCCCTAATTACCCGTTCATTATTTTTATACTTTAAGGTATATTATCACTAAAAAAATACGTTTATTCAAAAATTTCAAAATGATATAACTGCTTCATTGGACTAAAAAATTTAACATATATTTTAAATGAATTTATATGCACATAGTAATAATATAAGCATTATATTCACATAACGTGAAAACTTTGATATATAATTAACTTGCAAAATCTTATTGCTCTTATGCTTTTGATTCTATTGATTAAAGGTTATTACATAAAGCTGATTATTGAGAACGTAGATACAAAGTAATTCATTTAAATTCTTAAATGAGTGGCAACAAATGTCTTTACAATAAGATTAATTTTTTACTAATAAATATGTAAAAATAACATATAATTTATTAACTAATTCTCTATATAAGATAAATTTTTATAACATTGATGATATCATTAATATACAGATTTATAATGACTGAAATTATTATATATTAATATTGGAAAACTAAAACGTATACTTTTGTTTGATAATAATGTGGACTTAAATATATCAAACCATTAATAATAATTAATATACTATTAAACATTAAAATTATATGACACACTATAATAAATAAGTATGAGTATGAGCATATAATTGAATATATCTATGTATCATTCATCAATAAAAATGTATAAGTTAATACTTTCTTATAATTAGCTGTTAATTATATAATAAATATTTTAAATCTATAATATTTTATTAATAAAAATACCACTTCACTTATGACATCATTTTTATTGTATAATGTTGTAATGTATTGCATTATAGATAAAAATTAAAATCATCAAAAATATTATATATAACTTAAAAAAATATTTTAAATGTTATAGTTATTCAAATGAATTGATAAAAATCTAAAATATATTATAAAAAAACGAATAAAAATAGATATGTAATATAAAA
This sequence comes from Ceratosolen solmsi marchali, assembly GCF_000503995.2. Taxonomy (NCBI): domain Eukaryota; kingdom Metazoa; phylum Arthropoda; class Insecta; order Hymenoptera; family Agaonidae; genus Ceratosolen; species Ceratosolen solmsi. The sequence continues at coordinate 973,526 of NW_011948446.1, forward strand.
GGAAATATAAAGAGAAATGAATATGAATTTGTTCCAAGATACATAGTGTTCTAGATGAATTTGTATGCTGCAAACAGACAAAATATCAAATCAAAGAGAATACAAAAATAAATAGTATTAATAAATAAGATATAAATAAATAAATAATGGAATTCAATTATTCTAATGAAATTATTTATTTTTAGACAATGAAATAATGTATTTTGATTATATATATAAATATATATATTATATGTATATATATGATATTCTGGATATATATCTGATGTCATCTGATGGATGTCGATGGTTGTTATATATATATATATATATATATATATATATATATAAACTATATTGGTATTAATAAGATATAAAAATTACATTAAAAAATTATCAGCTATACTTTTAGTTTTTTTAACATTATAAGTAGATCGACATCTTACATTGTAATAATCTAAATTAGGGATATAGAGAGAATACTGTCATTTTTTATAAATTTATGTTCATTAACATTAGAAAAAACTGAGCCATTATTTGTAAAATATTTATCTTATTTATATATATATATATATATTATTAAATACTCTTTTTTAACTCATATTATTAAATTATTTTCATTTTTTACTCTTTATTGTATTGTTTACTATTTCATTTAATATTATACAAAATTATATATAGTATATTATGATAAAATTTAAAATTAAAAAAATCAGACATTAAAAGACAAATACAGATTAAATTAATAATTACATAAATTTAGTTAAATTCTTACAATTATTAATAGTGTTAATTCAATCATTTTATTTACTTCATTTATTATCAAGTTCATTTACTTTTTTGACTTAAATAGATTTTTTAGTAAAAACTAACATTTTAGTTATATCAACAAAAATATCAAACGAGTAGAAGTCAATTGTCGAATGTCAATCTACAAATTGGATATATTTATAAACGACATATTTATTTTTAAATATGAACGATTATAAAAATATGTTGCCAATTGACCGAAAAGCGCATTAAGCCTTAACATAAAATTATCAATTGCAGTCTCAATAATACCCAAATAATTTAAGTAGCATTCTTAATCGACTGCTTCAAGTTAAGTCACGTGCGGATCGTAGAGTATCGCACTTATCGCGCTCATTACGATTGCATTTGTACATATAATTGTGCAAATATTGCCTGTGTCAGTCGAATAAAAGTCGAAAAAATAAATATGTTTCAGGAATCGTGACATCGGCCGCCGTCGACTCGCGCGAGGAACAGAGTACGGGGAACGGCCGAGTAGATGACGACACCAAGAGTATGGAAAACGTCTCGACCAAGAGTGTTCTCTCTTCGAGGCAGAGCCTGCTCGATCTCGTCAGTAGTAAATTCATGGGTAGACATACACCCATCCATCACTACTATCATCATCATCATCAGCATCAGCAGCAGCAGCAGCAGCAGCAGCAGCAGGTACGATTGCACGAGCGTACGCCACGGAGGAAAATGTTTCGTATGAAAAGTCAAGGGGAGAAGGTACTGAAATTATAATGAACCAAAGTTTTGGGAATGTCACTTACTATCGCTATTGCCTATACATGCGTTTGTGAATACGGTGTTTTATTGCAAATTTTTAGAGCTCGAAGCACTGTACAGCCATTTTCTTGCACTATACTTTTAGGTATAAATGTAAAGTTATTTCATTTTTTTTAAAGTCTCAAAGCTCTCCTCACTTTTTGCAAATTTTTTAAAAAGTATCTTTGGAGTTGCATTTGAATATATTCTAATGTGTAGTATTCAGATAAATGGTCTTAATTTTTTTCATATTGATTTTTAACATTGTTATATTGTTGTGTTTTGTCAAGTAGTTATTTAGTATGCTTTTTGTATCTAAGCTTTTGTGCATTTAAAGAGAATTTCAAGCACATATTTCCATGAAATAGAAAATAATTATAAAATAACTTCTGAAAATTTCAGTAACTTCTTTACTTTAAAGTACAGGAACTTAAAGGACCGTTTAGACTGATTTAATTATAAAAGTAATAGAGTATAATTTGCGATATTGCTTACATTATTACAATTGCCTAGAAGTTGCAACTTGATCAAATCGCACATTTAAGATATTATTCTTTTGCATTTAATTCTAAATTAATTTGAGATAACGAATTATAATTTAAGATTATTTGTTCGCCTAAAAATTGATATATCTAAAGGTTTTTTTTATACTATAAATTTATATACTCCCTCGTTTCTCATTTCTTATCTATCCATTCTAACCATATAATACAGTTACTATTAAAATTTTTAGTTCGAATGAATTATAGCACTTCCTTATTTTGTAATATATGCCGGTCTCTCTGTCTCATTAAAATTGAACTACTGACTTAGTATCACATGGTATTATTTCAATTCCCCATGAACTTTAATAATTTGAATGCAGTATTCCTTATCTGTAATCTGCTACAAGAGACAGCAATATATCGAAATAAGAATATATATTTGATAGTATTTTTAATATTTTTTTAATAATTTATTCGGACCTTTAATATCACATTATTGAATTTTCTAATTCCATTTTATATTCTATAATTAAACTTCATGCTCTAACAAATTTAAATTTTATTCTTTTTCACTCCACTTGCTATGTGTTTCAATTAATTCTCTTTGTTTTACTGTATTCGTACAAAATTTATACTATCTCCAATTAAATAATTTCAAGTTAAATTCCACATTTTCTAACCGTTACTTAAGTAATAATAAATCTGCACACTTGTTTAATTATAGCTTGTGGTTATTTAAAAAAATACTGTATACATTTGTTATAAAGATTAATTATATATAATTATAAACCAAAATTAATCATTAAAATACTCTTTAAAATAGATGCATAAAATATTATTAAAACCTAATTTCATATAATAATATATATATCATATATCATAATATATATATCATATACACATAATTCATAATTACTATAATTGCCATAATTACTGTAATTTTAAAACTACTTAAAATAATCATTTTTATACTACAATAGATTTTACTCAAATTATATTATTCGTAGTAATAGCATATAAACTTAGTAAATTCTAGAGAATACAGACTTACACTATTTTTTAAATTAATGATTTTTCAAACCATGATTATTTTAATTTTCATTAATTTAATATGAAAACTAAATTTCGTTTTCACAAAAAAAAAAATGGTAAGACGGAGTGATAGTAGAAAATATATTAAATTATAGTTCCAGTCAATCAATTTTCGCATATTTTATATTACAATGAATATAGTATAATCAACGAAATAACAGCAAAAAGTCATATTTATAAAATTCATATTAATGCATTCATTAGTATAAAGTTTATTTAAAAGAATCAATTTTTTAATTTTAAATATAAAATCGGTAAAATAATGTTGCAACTACAATACTTTTTAATTATACTGAATTGATTATTAAATTGTATTCACAATTATTTAAAAAATGATAATCTAATTTAACTCATTCTAAATAAAATATCATGGTTAATTCTATTTAATTTTACATCTTTGTTCTTGAAGTCAATTATAATTATAAATCTTATTCTTAATTATATTTTTATGCATGCGATATATTTTTATAATATAACATAGATTTATCATCCCAGATTTATTTAACTTTATATTGTATTTCTATACTCATACAATAATTAATTTTTTGTAAAAAATTGAAGGATTACAACATTTTTGTATGTAATATTTGATGATTTTAATTGACTGACTCTACAGAATTAATAAAATTTCAGAAAAATTTTTTTATGTAACATAATCATGTTTTATTTGCAAATTAATTTTATTATATTTTAAAATTAATAATTATGAAAAAGTAAACAGAAAATTATTAAATTCATCTTCAAGTTTATCTGTGCGAACTGGAAAAGTATAATTGTAAATTTAATAAATTAGTAATTGCTGTCAATAAATCTACACATGCTGAAAAACTCGTGTTTATAATTCATTGATTCGTGTATACATATACAATTAACTGAGAGAATAAATAACATTTGAAACAAATAATAATAATAAAAAAATAATATACAAAAATTATAAATTAAATATTTACTTTAATAATTACATAGCGTGTAAACTCTTGCTTAATACAAATCCTATTTTTTATGCATAAAAATGAATATGTATTATTGAGTATGACTATAATATGATAACATTTCAAACAATAGAATACAATAACCAAACCTGGTGAATTCTTCAAAATAATGCTTGACACAAAAATTTCCTTTTGATCAATTTGGCAGCGATTCTTCAGCTCGTCACGTGACTCGCTGCAGGGCGCCTATGTAAATAGAGGTGCGAGCGAACTCGACCTGAGCCGAAAGACTCGACGTAAAGATCATATGAGAGGCAGATTCAAACTACCAAATGCCGTAATGCTGTCCTCGACGCCGATGCCGGGCCGCGATACAACGCCTTCGCATCTCCATACGCCAGCCTCGATCAACCATTTAAGTAGGAACAGTGGCTGTAACGGAACGGAAACGTAAGTAGACCATAAGGATATAGCGAACGATAATAGCAAAAGTAGAGAAACGATTGGACATTTAATTAGCCCTTCATGTGCCATTGAATTTTACTTAATGTATGCGATTAACTCACACGATTATCAGCATAATGGACGAAAATATATAATTATTTATACATTATTCTTCACCATCTATATTATTACTATATTTATATCATTAATATATAAATTATTAATAATAATTTGTAATTTAAACTAAGATTAAAGTGAATAAACATTGGCAGCGTTTTAAAGCGTTAAACGTGCTATAATATATGAATTAAGAAATAAAATAAAACTTTTCCTTATGAAATTTCGGTAAATTATACATTTAATTTTAATGAATTACGACATCCCTATTAAATTAAAGTTATTACTTAGTAAGCAAGCAGCATAAATCTTACATTATGTATTTGTGTAGAACAAGATACTTACCATTCAGATCGTACTATATTTAATGAATATAAATAATCTTGGCAGATATAAATTTCAACAAAAGAATTATAATTATACTTACTTCATTAATTTTACCGTTTATTTCGTCGATAAATTTTTCCGAAATGGCTTGGTATTGAACATATGATTATAGTAAAAGCAAATTATGAAACCATAATATGTCTTTCCATATAATTCATGTCAAAGCACTGATAATGCACTACAATTTTTAAACTATCCACAACCGATTGAGATCGTATTTTAATGCACATCAAGCTGATTCTCGCAAGTTGATGTTCCGTCTCAAGAGCCGCTACGAATTAATATGACAAAGGGATAATAAGTCCTGAACATTTATTACCAAATCTCTTGGAAAAAATATTCAATGACAATTCGAAGAATCAATATTAGTAGGATCAAATGTTAAATACACAGGCGCTATACAGCCCAGCAGCAGCAGCAGCAACGAGGAAGTCGGGGCTACCCGGGCCAATCAGGCTCGCGTGGCTTCAGGACCGGAGCGCCCAACTGGTCGTTTGTCTTCGATCCAGCTGGTCGACTCTGTTACTATTGGTCGATGGTTGTCTCGCTCGCCTTCTTATACAACTTTTGGGTCATCATCTACAGGTTCGCTTTCCAGGAGATCAACGGTGAGTAGTTCTACGTATTCGCTTAAAACAAAGATGGGCAATAGAATGGAACTTAATTTTGCAGATAGTTTCCACCTTTCCATTAAAAGACATTTTTCCTTTACATTCTTCGATCTAAGTTTGTGCAACTATTCCTTTAGAATCTCGTATTAAAAAATACAAAAAAACGTAGTTGAATAAATTAGCATAATTTTGACGCATAAAGCAACGTTATAAACGGCGGAAATTTTCGATAAAATTTCGAACTCGCGGTAATTCAAGTTGCACTTTACAATTAATTAATTATAATTAAAAATGTATACGACAAATTACATCAAATTAAATAAAAGTAGCTTGAAAATCGAAACAATATACGTAATAATATTGTAATAGATATACGTGATAAAAATAAATAATTGAAGATAATAAATGATTAATAGTAATTTAATAGAAAATTAAAGAAAATTAGTAACTCAATAATAGAGCGCATAATTACATGCAAAATTTTTTTTTGTAAAAGTATTATATATTATTTAATTTGAAACTCAATATAAAATAAAATATAAAATAAATAGAAGACAATTTAGAGCTAACAAACTTTTACAGATGTTACATATTTTATTGGTAAACAATTATTATTATTTCAATGTTTTTTTTTAATCTAAGTTATTATAACTTTTATTAGATAATTTAATCAGATTCTAATTATTACTATAAACATTAGTGAAAATGTTTTCCTTTTTAATGAACTTTCTTCATTGTGTTGATAGAAAAATAAATTTTAAATACAAAAATATTTCTCTCTACTCTATATTATTTAATAGTTATACATTTTTTACATTAATAATAAATTTTGAGATCATTTTTATTTCAAGTTTTTATTTTCATAGAAAAAAAATATTGCGCTAGATTTCAAATGTTATTCTAATTAGAATAATGAAAGTAAATCGTTCAAACATCAATTGTTAGATTAAGTAATTTTTTTACTCTTTTTGACTCTTAAAATCAAAATATTCTATCTAATTTGTCATAAGAAAATTAATAAAACGTATATATATATATATATATATATATATATATATATATATATATATAAACACACATACTCACTTCCTCACGTATACGAAGTATAAAAGTATCCTAATGACAAAAAATTCTAATACAAATTTTATAACATTAATGCAGTGGAGACCCGACTAGTGTGGTTTTGCTTGGACTATCTCTCGGACTTCTTGTATCTAGTGGACATAGCTTTCCACTTTCGTACGGGTTACCTCGAAGATGGTGTTCTGCAGACGGATGCAACGAAACTGCGAACACACTATATGAATAGCACCACCTTTTACATAGACTGCTTGTGCCTGTTGCCTCTTGACTGTTTATACTTATCTATAGGATTTAACAGTATACTGCGGAGTTTTAGGCTCATTAAAATTTACCGGTAATACATGAGATATTTTAAACTTCATCAGTTACTTCTAAAAGCTTTTGTCATTGCCGTTGTATGTTATTATATATAAATTTTAAGCAATATCGTATCATTAATGCTGATACTTAATCCGGCGGTATAATTGTTAGCATAAACATTATATTTAGAACTAAAATTTCAATTCATTATTAAAATTAAAACACATTTCATAAGATTATATTTACATTGATGGATCTGCATACACCGATGTACAAATGCATATGCACACACGCGTGCACAATGTATTTAATACGATAATAATTGCATAAATGCTGTTTATTTAATATTGATAAATATTTATTGGTAGTAATTTGGTGTCTTTATTTCATTTTCTTGACTTCAACGAATTTTTATTACACTTCCATCCTTAAAAGTGAACGTATTTAATTTAAAGTTTACTTATTTTCTATTTCTTATAAATAAACTAAAAAACTTTAATATGTGCGTTATTATATTAATAATAAAAAATTTCACTAACTGCATGAAAATGACAATTATTATATAATAATTAAAGCTTTTACTAATGGTGTTTTATAATTTTTTTTATAATATTGCTTATTGAAAATTTTAAATACAATATAAGAGTATATAATCCCTGAATATTTTTATTACAGATTTTGGGCTTTTATGGACAGAACTGAGCGACACACAAACTATCCAAATTTATTTCGCTCTACATCGTTAATACATTATTTATTAGTGATATTTCACTGGAACGGGTGCCTCTATCATATTATTTATAAAAACAATGGTTTTGGGAGCAAAAACTGGGTATTTAGCGATTCTGAGACAGCTGACGTTGTAAAGCAATATTTACAGAGTTATTATTGGTGTACTTTGGCTCTTACGACGATTGGAGATCTACCAAGGTGAGCCATTCATTATTTTTATCTTTGTCCAGTAGAATAAGAAAACATACATTTCATTCCGAATTATAATTGTTTTTTAAATAAAATTGTTTTTTAAATAGTTTATGTGTTTGCAAGCAAAAGAAACAAATACACAAACAAATTAAAATATTTGATAAATTAAACAATTTTACAATTAAATGAGTAATTTAATATAATAAATATTATTGGCGGTTAGAAAACTATAATGCTATTAATACAATTATTTAAATATTACCGTAGATGATTTAAAGAAATATACAACAATTTTCTAATTCTCTAATATTTACTATTCGTAATATAACTTTGTAGTTGTTAAGATATTAAATTCATGTATTACCCTTCGAATAAATAATTTAATAATAATGATTATTAAATTTTTCAATAAATAAATATTTATAAGAAATAATTTTAAGACGACTTAATTATTTAATAGAAATTATAAATCTTTTCTATTAATTTATAGTTTTATGTTGTATTAAAATTTTTCACGTTTGTAAATAAAGATCACAGTATTAAAATATACTTGAAAAAAATTATAATTCAATACAAATTTGATTAATTTTACTTTTTGTATTTATTCTTTACTATTTTTTAATGTACCTAATTCGGAATTTTAATAATTAAATATTCAAAAAGATACTGAATTATGAAATTCTTATGTACTGAATACGCACAAAAAATTTAAACAGTTTTATATCAAAGAAAATTATTACTTTTACGAGATCGTATTAAATTTATTTACAATACATAGATAGATAAATAATTTTAAATTAAATATTTCCTTTATAGTCATTCATAATTTAATTTCTATTAATTTAAGTTACAATAGTACATATATTATATTATATATTTTACATTATATATTTTACATTATATAATTTTATTATTATTGAAATAATTATGTAATAAATAAAATGTGTAGTAACGAAAAAACACATCTGTTGGAAAAATCAATAACTATTTTCATCTCATCATTAAATATTTATTTCACAACTCGACTATATATAATTCTAAAACATTTATATATCTAAATATAAATACACTCATATGCATGGACGTGCACACGTTAATAAGAATAATATTAACAATTTAATCATTATCGTGAACCAACTCCATTTATTTAGTGACGATTAAAGCATTTGATAAATATACGGTTTTTAATAACCTTAATATTTTTAGAATTTATTTATTTGGTATTTATCTAGTTAAGTTATAATGTCAATAATATTGGTAATCAGTTTCAAATATTGACTCGAAGTTCGATTGAACTCCACTCGAATAAAGTCCAATGCTATTTCTTGATAATAAAAGTAATGGTTCTGCAATGTCAATAAGCGTAACGCCTATCGTGTCTATCATAAACTAAATAAAATATGTACTAGAGGTGACAATTTCAACCCGAGCACTTAACAATTTTCTAGGCCAAGAAGTAAGGGGGAGTATCTGTTCGTAATAGGACAGCTACTCTTTGGACTGCTACTATTTGCGACAGTACTCGGACATGTGGCCAACATCGTTACATCCGTGAGTGCCGCCCGGAAGGAATTTCAGGGTGAGTGATTGTCACTATATATACTGTCGCAACTATTGCATTTGCACGTTATTATTCAGCCGCTAATATGACTAGGCTAACGAAAAGCCTCGAAAGCATAAGCTTGCACTTAGGCTTTATTACAGACAATATAGTGAAATCAGTTTATTAGAATTAATTAAATTGTTGTTATTCCAAAATAGTTAGCATAATTAATAATAATTGAAACAACTTATAGCCCGTGATGCTGTCTACTAATACTATATATCAATTTAATAAATCGATTTAAATACATGCAATCACAATATGAATTATTTGTATGAATATTTTAAATGTTTTCTAGATATCGACTTCCATACAGCATTACTACAAATTTTTATCGTATCAGCCTGTAGTTCAGCCAGTATTTCAAATGTTATCAATTATTATTCTATCCATAATAAAAGAAGCAGATATCCAATTGTATTAAGATTATCTCTGACTTTATTAATGACAGGCCTAATAATGGCATAAATGCATTTATTCGGATTAAATTTCATTAAAGTTTAATAAGCTGATGTACATATTTACTAATATAATATATATTAAGAAATTTATACACTTCACAAATTGATATACTTATTATTGCTAAATATCGCAATTATTGTTTAGATAATATTATTTCTATATACACTTAAATGCCTACACGATTTTTTAACACACAGATTCTGTATATTTGAAACATATATATTAACATTATACGAATAATAGCTTTATCATTACTATTTGTTTTTAATTAAAAATATCAATAATTTAAAAATAGTAAAACTTATATAATATTATTCAAGTTTACTATCATTAAAATTCCATGTTTATTGAAATATTTTTAATTGAATTGAAATATTTTGGAACTTTAATAAAAATAATGCTCTAATTATAAAATGCAAAGATATTAGTGATATGTCTCAATCCAAACGATATCCCAATAATGTTTTTATTGCTTTTTTATGTATATCAAGGCTTATTAATAGCTTCTTATTCAATTAAATGTATAATTTAATCGAATATCTATTGTATAAATATACATACATTAGTAGTAAAATCTATTGTGATTCTACGGTATTAGAATTTAATTTTAAACTTTTGTTTTTAAACAAATTAGTTTTTATTAAAAGAATATTAATATTTTTGTTATAACATAGCATAAAATGATTAAAAATACATGAAAAATTAATTTGTCAACATTGATTATTATAGTAATGTACAAATTAACTTAAATCTTGATTGTCATTGTTACAACCTAATCAGCTAGTTTAAAATTTATTTTTAAAGGTGATTATATCGCACATACACACACACATATATATATATATATATATTATATAAATAATTAATAAATATATACGCTACGTACGCTAACATTTTTATTATTGGAAAGGTATATTAAATGTATAAAATTCGAAAATTTGTATTCCAACCCTATCAATTTCATCAACCTCCGTCTTACTCTTGCATTTACTTTTGTACATCATCATCTCTCTCTCTCTCTCTCTCTCTCTCTCTCTCACACTCTCTCTGTTTAGCTATTTTATGATCCTAGCTATTCATGTATATGCTACATTTCTTCGGTCCTGGAATAACGACGCCACTACTGCTATGCTCAAAAAGTAAAAAGTGTGTGCCTCGTATAATTCTAATACTTAAACACAATATGACGCCTTGATATATGTTACAAACATTTTTCGGTCATGCATAAAAATATATCGAGAATGGCTCCTCTCAAGAGTATAAAATTCACTATTTTTTCGAATTTCAATTTTAATTTCGAAAAAATAAAGTATTTCGCTTGCAAAATTCTTCCATTTCAAAAATAAATTAAATTTTGTTACTTACTTCTTTTTCAATTTATTCCGAGACATATAGCAGATCCTCAAGTTATAAATTTAGGAGACCAATTGATGCTTTCTATTATATTTTCAATATTTTTCTAATATACTTCACATATTGTCATTATAGTTTTATGTTTTCTAATAACACAATATTAAAATTAAAAAAATATATTGTTACATAAATATATAAAAGGAAACAATTTCTTATAATTTATAATTGAAAAATTATAAAAAATACTTCTGAAACATTCGTAACAATGTTAATAAATTGAATAAATGAGATTATAAAAAATATAATCATAAGACACTTTTCTCTCTTCCATTCATCACACGTTTTCTATCTTTTATTAATTTCCTCTTTGTTTTGACACTAGACACTAACCTATATATTAATATTAATTTTTTTTATTTTCTATTCCTTCTATTCTATATTCTTTTCTTAATTTGTCTCTATCTATGAACCTATTGTCTATCTTCAATGCTTAGCTACCTCATTCTCTACTTATAAAAAGGACATAAAACATAGTTCAACGAGTTAGTTTAATACAGACTCATCTTTTCCTCTTATTTGCCACACGAGAAATAGAAACAAAAATGGATTTTCTCCATTCGGTCGATAATTACTCAGAGTTCACAAAGCTACAGCTACTATCACTGATATTTTTTACTTTGCACTCTTTTCTTAATCTCTCGAGTAACGTACATTTACATGAATGTCCATCATCTACATTATTAATAATTTTATTTTTTAAATATGTCAACAAAAGGATATTAATAAAATCTAGAACAAATTAAAATCTTTTATTGTTCATTCTCTTTACAAAAAAAAATCATTCGTCCTTTTCTAATTAGTTATATTGAGTCTTTCAAAATTTTCAATACTTACAACTTTTTAATGCTAAACTAATGTGTTATTTGAATAAATAAATTTTATGTATTGATTAATAATTATTTTTCATATATTATATATTTTATTTAAGGGAAAATATTTTTTAATAAAATGCAATATCATCGTCTTCAAAATTTTTATTTTAATTTTTTGCATTTTACATTATTTTGCACAAATAATTAGAATGAATGAAAAGAGTATTTTCATTACGAAATTTATGAAAAGGATTATAATTTTCAAAAACTTAAGCATACTTAATATTATTTAATAAATAAAATAATAGTAATAGTAGTATCATAAATAATAATAGTAATAAAAATAGCTTAAATGCTAGTACAATTAATACATCGAGTATATTTTTCAATAAATTGAATATAGTTTTCAATTTTAACAAGATTCTTCTTGTTTAATAGTTTGCATCTATTAAACAATATTATTTAACGAAATATACAGGCATAATAAAATATTGAAAGTTAGTGTTGAATTAATAAATGCATATGATAATTATGAACAAATATTAAAATGAAATTCTGTGATTCTATATACATACCTCTATTACATATTTTACTTTTGTTATTATCGACTAAAATAATTGAAAAAGTATATTTTAGTTTAACTATTTTTCAAACTTTAAGGAATATTCATAAGTAATCAATAGTAATTAATGTTCATAATTTAAATAAAGATAAATTATTAATTATTAATAATATTAATTCTACAATAAGTGTGAATTGTATTTGTAAAATACATTAAAAGAAATTGATTTTTGTATTGGTTGGAAAATACACGTTAATGTATAGAGTATGTAATGGATATTTATAAAATCAATAACTTGTTTGGTACTAATGTATAGCCATGAATATATGTACTCATAAATTTTCACAATACATACATAATAGAACAATTATAATTTATTTATATTTGGCATTTCTACAAAAAACTCTTAAAAACAAGCGAAGAACTGTAGTTTATTCTCATATACCTCACAAAAAAAAAATTTCTTTTATAATAAATATATTTTATTTCATTAATGATTATGCATTAAACTATTTCTATTTACACGTCGGCAATTATTAAAAAAAATTGAAAACTAGTCTACAGACTAAATTTACTTAATAAAATATATAATTCAGAAGGTATTTATTCGATTGGTTTAAATCGTTTTACAAACATTAATTTAACTAAGTATATGAAAGCCATTCATGATGATTTGATTCTTGTGATGTGAAGCTGTAAAACTAAAAATGATCAATAATAAAAATGAAAGTAAACTAATATTTTTATAAAATTATCAATGAAATTATATAAATCCATTTTATTCATATCTTAACCAATTGATTATTAAAAAGTAAGATAATAACTTAGTCTAAATTTAATGAATAAAACTTCTAACTCAATAAAATTGTACGAAATATTGTGGAAAAATTCGTATGAATTAATACATAAACTTTGAATTTTGTTATAATTTTGTCAAATATGAACAAATTTTATTATTTTTACAAATTTAACTGAATTTTAATAACATACAATAATGTTATATATATATATATATATATATATATATCTCAACTTGTAATACTCCGTTATTCTATTTTTTATAAAAATCATTATTCTAAACTTGTACTCCAATTTTCTAACAATATGTATGTATGAATTTATTTATTAAATATTAATAATATTTTGTCATTATTAGCTACTTAGATATATATAAATAACTATCTAATAAGTTATGCTCTTGTAAAATGAATTTTTACATTTGAAGTTTGGATTTAATTATTTATTGTAATTTTATTTAAGGTAAATATTTTCTGCAATATTATTTTTAAATTAAATAAATTGTTAAATTTATGGTTCAAAAGAAAAATAATTCTTTTATTATTTGAATGACTTCTTCTAAAATATATTTTAATCGTTACAAATTAATTATGCCTATGTGTATTTTTATATATAATTACAGTACATAATATGAATTTAATAATATTCCATAGCTACTTAAAGTAAGAAATTATAGAGTTGATATAAGTATTAACTATTATGTTAATATTTATGTTATTATTTATTTATTATATTATTATTAATAAATTCTATTATTAATTAATTTAATAAATTGTAATACGAATTAATACTATTTGCCAAACATTAATAGAATATTCAATAATTATTAACAATCAAAAGTTATTTGAAAATAAATTTACGTCTTACACTAATTAAGAAATTAAATTAAATACAGTCAAAAGAAGAAAACTTTTTTCTTGTTCATAAATATATCGTACTGATTTATTGAAATTAATCAAGGTAACAATTAATTTTATAATTTCAGTAAATATGGCTTGTGAAAATCAACAATATATGTTGGACCTAAATCAATTAATTTTTTTTTTCATATTTTACATACAAATCTTTTTTATATTTTTTATATATCGTTTCGCTTTGATTAATTATAATTAACTATAGTTCCATAATTTTTTTTTCTTTAAAATTTTTGCTTAATAAAGTTGTTTAAAATATAAAAAATATCATTTTTTTATGAATTGTTTTAATTTTGAATTATATTTATGAAATAATAATCAAAGAGCTATATATGTTTTTACATAATAAAAATATAAAGTCTTGAATAAAAGTTGCAGTAAAAGTTATTGTGGTTATTGTCGAAAAGTTGCAAGTATACTGCACTTTGAATTTTTGTTCAGTTTTCTCATACTTTACTCACGAGTAACTAATACATTATATAAATACTAAACTTTCGCAACTTATACATTAAAATAAAAAATAATATTCCATTAATTATAATGTTGCCTATATTATTTCAAGTTCATTTATGTTATTATTTTTAAATTGCTTATGAATGAGTATTTAATTGCATTTATCCGATTCTCTATATTTTTCGATTGTATTTTTGATATTCTTGGTATATGTTCTTCCTTGTTTGCATAAATATAGTTCATTTAATTGTTTTTCAATAACTCCATTAGTATATAAACAAATTAGTTTTATGAATTTTAAAATTAACGCTGAAATCTATTGAAGTTTATGTATTTGAATTTATGTTTATGTATCAATTATTTAAATAAGATATATATATATATATATATATATTTATATTCGCTTCGTTATTGAAAAATTAGATTTTAATATGTTTTAATACTTTGTAGTATTGAAATTGCATTACCTATCGAAGTGTTTCTATTTAAATAATTATATATTTTATGTTGGAATTTGATTATTATAACTTTAATTGGGCAATGCTTATTTAGTGTATATTTTCAACGTAAAGAATTTAAAATAAATTCAAATTATGAATAATTTGATGTAACATTTTTTAATTTTTCTTAAATTTTTTTTTCTGATTTTCATTATTAATTTCAAAATATTATTTTCTTTTTCTTTTTATTATTTTAATAAAAATAAATAAATTAATTGCGCTACTATAAAGAGATTTCATGTAACATTTGACCATAAATTTATTAAGTTCATATTTCTTTATACCAATGTAAAAATTTAACGCACAACTCCAATTTGAGCCCGAGCTAAACAAGAGATTATTATTCTTACCAAAGTCAATTTCCTGATGAACCTTTGAGATGCTCTGCAAGAGCATCATCTTTGCCTCGAGCAATTACGTAAAGTAAATACCGTAAGACGTTAGGGCCCTGGAATAGTTGCGTTTGATTGACGATTACATTTTCCATCTACCCGTACAATTACCTTTAGGGGACTGGCCTTGTATGTAAATGTTTGAAGTAACATTAATATCATTATCATTCTTTATATAAAGTGAGCCCAGTATGCCTGAGTACATTTACGAATAATATCACTATTGTTACGTAAATATTGTTATTGAAGGCATTAAATGATAATCTTAATAATTATTTATCGTATAATTAACCGTAATGTATTCCAACGGTAGAGAACTTTTTAACTGCTGGCTTGATCGAAGGTTTAAATATTAATATTATAATCACAATGATTTTGTAGAAAATTAATGGTAATATTTTCATTCTATTAAAAAACTATATCAAGTTTTGATTTGAAACATTACAAAATAAATATGTAATAAAGCAAATCATTTTATGAAATTAATATTTTAAAAAATGACAATATACAAAACGGATATGGTTAAGATATATATAAATGTCTTATAATTATTTATAATTTTAAATTAGTTAAATATTTAATAGTTTTAGTTTTATATGATATATGGATTAGACTAACTAATAACCACGCTTGTATCTATATTGCACATAAGTAAATATACAATTGTTAAAACTAATAATTTTTTTAAAAAATTTAATAATATCGGTTCCTCTTAGGTAGAAACTATTAGGAAATTATGCAAAAACTATGTAAGAGCAAGTAGATTGAAAACTATTGAGAAAATCAGTGAATAATTAAAAAAAAAGAGTGAGTAGCCTTAATCTTTTAATAGTAGTTTACCTTTCATTTGATATTGTTCTTTTATTCAAGTACTATAAAAATTATCATCAGTAATAAAAAAAAAGTCTTATTTACATTATCTATTAATACCCACTTTTTAAAATATTTGTTATTTGTATTAACGTGATTTTTTAAATTAATTGGGCTATCCAACGAAATATTAATTATGTGATTGAAATACAAACAATAACTAAGCTACATTTCTGGATAAAGAACTTGTAGATTGAAAAACACATGCATATATTTCCAATACTAGTTTAAGTTCATGAATGTAGCTATCAGAAGGCATCGAAATTTAATCCAATATTTCTGAAAAAATTGTAATACTTAATTTAAATAATTTTTAAATATATATCAAAACCGTTTGACCTACGTATTGCAATTTTGTTATTAAACCTATAAAAATTATTATTAAAAATTATTAATTCATAATATATCATTAATAAATACATCAATTAATATATCTAGTTCATATAATTTAACAAAATATGTGTATAAATCCGTTATGGATGAATAATATTACTGTTTTAAAAATATATGCCAATAGAAAAATATCATTTTCCATTCAAAATCGTAAACATTTTATTTAATTTTTGTTGATATTTTATAGAAAATGTTAAATAATAATTATAATAAAGTAAAAGTAAAATAACTACGAATAGATAAAAATAAATATTATAGTTATTAATAAAAATAAGAAAAATAGAAAGATAATATCAAAAGATTCTTTGATTTTAATTTATGTAAGAATAAGTCTCATATTATTAATTATTTTTTTAAAATCCATAGTCAATATAATTAAAAAGATCGAATTTAAAAGCGATAATTTTTTTGTAAATTATTAATATATTATTAAATATTAATTAAATGTGATATATTAATTAAAAATTGGCTTTAATGAACCTATAAAAATATAGAAAAAAATTATGAAAATGAAAATATGTTAAATACAAAGTATAATTTTAATTTATAATTTTAATTTTAATAATAATTTTAAATAATTTTATTATCTGATAAATAATAATATTTATAAGAGTTTAAATTAATTTGATCTGAATCCATAAACGTATGAATAATTTATTGCATTTTAAATATTCAGATAGTATCACATAGTTGTAAAATTATTAATGTCAAATCTTTAAAAAAACAAACTTGTATACGGAAATAATAAAAAGTCATGAATAAATTAGCTACTATTTCACCTTCGTCCAACATAAAAATGATATTATCTACAACTATTTAATTTTATAATGTACATAGCACATATATTATAAATTCAATCTAACGAACGTAACTACATAAATACATAAATTTGTTATAAAAATAAAGAAATAATATGAAATATTCGATATTTTAGATAATTAAAAAATTCTATATGCCAGAAATTATGATTCTTACAAAATTTTATAAAACTCACGGGTTTTTGATCGTTTGATTGATAATTTATCGAGTTGTCATAAAATTTAAACACAATAGATATGATAAATCAACATATACGATGTGTAGTAATTTCCATAGGGAAATATTAAGATTACAATCAAATTAGTACTGTAATTGTTATGTCTGTTATTATCATGACGTCTGAGCAATCAATATAAACAACAGTCTAGTTTCCACGAAGAACTAATGTTGAGCACTATCGCAAATATACAAATGAATCTAAAGTAAGAGAGAAAACGGAATTGTTGAAGTTTGTACGTCTCCCGCAGGACCATAAATAAGAAATTAAATATGAGAAATTAAACCGTGATTTGAGGAAATGTCGGAAAACTCGATGGGGTTCGGCGAATCAGAAAACCTAGCTCCAATGTACAGAGCGAGTTTCGGATTTGTAAGCTTCTTGAAGTCACTTCCGGCCACGAGGTGGCGCTCTTCCTCGCCATATGAGTTGATGTGCAGCTCGGTGCCAGGACAAGGGATGTCGGGTAGCTCAACAAAGCCCAATCCAGCTTTGTTACTCAAAGATGTGCAAGTGGAGAGCGACCAAATTACGTGTTCAATGCCGACGAGGTCTTCGAACTAAGGCCTTGAATAATGTATGCCATCCACAGCAGCTTGGCTGTACTTCCTTCATCTCTGTTACCTCATCTCTCTATCTCTTTCATTCTCCATCTCTCTCTCTCTCTCTCTCTCTCTCTCTCTCTCTCTCTCTCTCTCTGTCATTGTATTACACGTCACTCATACCTCTGCCTCTTCGCGGACCAGTAATTTCAGGCTGTCTTGCGTCGTCGCAATGACCCATGCAGACAGCATTACAAGGATTCTGGAACGAAGACCGAAGATGTCCTTTTACAATAATACTCTCCTTTTCCATCTGTGTAATGAAGAAAGATAAAATTTTCGGACTTTTGACTTGTACTCCTGGATTCTATTCTATTCATTTGCACGGCATGGAAATTATACATTGCACATTCCTACGAGAAGTAGATTAATTGTCGAATAAAAGTCGAATAATATCTATCGATTGATTTAAATATATTTAGTTCATTTGAAAAACAAAATGAATAAAAGAAGGGAAAATTTATATTAAAAATATGTAGGAAAAATACTAACCATAAATGCAATCTCAATAATGACAATTATAATAATACATATTCATAAAACTTTTATCTACAACGTTTTTTGTATCACACATTTGGATATTTAATTTTATAATAGTTTTGATTATAATCCATTGACTATTATAAAGTGATACATATAAATGTATCATTATATATATATATATATATATTACTAATGTTTTCATTTTCATATTTAAAACTGTAATGAAATTATAATTGCACAAAATTTATGTCAAATATTAATTTATATAATTTCATTGAAATTTATAATTACTTTATCTCATTTCCTATTAGTTAATTTTATCGATTCATTTATAAAATTAATTATTACATAAAATAATAAAATATTAAATAATAAATACAAAATTATTATATACTGGTTACAAACATTTAGTCTTCATATGAGGACAGAAAATATTATTATGCAGTATTGCAAAATTTGTCATTGTCAATATTTTCATTTGAATATAAAGTTTTTTTTTTAGAGCTCTACTCGTAAAGACGTTACTTTCAATTCTTCTTATTTTATTTCTCAATTTATGTTTATGAAAGAGTACGAAATTTACATGCAGTATAAAATGAGAGAATATAAAATAAAATTGAAATTTATAAAATCAAATTTCTGTAAATTTGACTCCAATACTAAAGAAAGTCAAAACTCATAGCATTTGAAAACTTATTGATTGCATGTTTTTTGAATTTTGGTTTTAAACTTTATTATAATAATGAATATATATGAAAATATATATAAGCAACAAAGTTCTGTAATATTTATTAAATACAAATTTTTAAATCTATAATTTGGTCTAAAATAATTTATAAAATATTAAAATTATATATTTAAAATTATATTTACCTTTAATATTTGAATTATAAATAATATTATAAATAAAAAAAACAATTTTATCATTTAAATAATGCTCTGCCTTCATTCACTATTTGGATAAATAATAATATCAATAAAAGTGAAAAAATATCTTGCATAGTAAAAAAAAAATAATAAATAAGTCATAAAGAAATCTAATTTTTATATTTGCTAATGAATCATACGCAATGGAATATTTCAATTTTCTTCGAGAAAAAATGAAACATGTTAACATCTACAAATAGAAAACTCAATCAATACTGCAGCTCATATTCTCCAGAATTATGAGTATACCTACGTATAATAGTCATTTATTTAATGCATATATAGTAATATATACGGTAAAAAAATTTACTAAATCCATCAATCAATATAACTAAGTTACGTATATTAAGGATTCGTGTTTAATGAAATTATACCGTAAACTTAATTTGATAATCAAATGTATACGAAATATATATTTATGTATATTTATTTATATATACAAAATTATAATTATTTACTTATATAAATCGATTTAGTATGAATGAATTTATACGAACTTTTTGACAAATATATATAAAGATAAGCAGATAATATTTTTACTAATAAGTCTAGTAAAAATCATTATAAATAATGAGATTAAGATTATATAGCATAATTATTGATGTACCAACATTAATAATAGAAAATAAACTAATTTCAATATTACATACGTTTAATAGTCAAACATAAAATTATTAATCTATATAAATAGTACATTGGATTAAAATTTTTTAAGTTTTATTATCTCTTTTTAAGACTATAAAACGTAATTATACACATGATATACGATAGTGACCTATTTATCAGCTATCATCTTGAATGTGTCAAAAACTTTAAATAAAATTATTGCATTATACCTAAAATTTAATATATTATAGATCGCATTAAAAGTTACATATTACAACACATCCTATGTTGTAAAACATAGATGCGTGGGATTTACCATATTGCACCTTCTAATACAATTAATGTATTTTTCGGTATTATCATGCATGCGAATATATATCATTATTCATATATTATAGATACGATTTTCTCACTATTCTAATTTTTGAATAGAATTCTATTTAAAAATAAAACTAATAGCAAATAAATACCTTTTTATTATTAATCCAAGGATTTATTAATACGTATGATGTTTTATGTAAGCCACTATTCATGCTTCTATTGATCAAATTTATAATATGTATTTATTAATATATAAAATTTTTTTTATAAAAAAGAAATTTTTATTTACAAAATTAATATTTACTAAAATATTTAGATTTTAATTCGTTACTTTAGTTTCATTTCTATAACTTTATTTATTTACAATTACCTTTAATTACAGATTTCTGCATTATTTTTATATACTGCTTTTGCAGCATATATTTTATATTATAAAAGTTCTAAAAATATTATAAATAATACTACTTTCTTAATTATTCAAATTTTTTATACAATAATTATACCATAACAATAATTATATTTAGTTTAGAGTGCAAAATATATTATAATAATTTTAGTAAGGAAAATTATCATTAGTATTATATTAATAACAAAAATTATTCTATGTAGAGGTCACAAAATAGTCTTGAAAATTAATGCTTATTACATCAAAAGAAATGTTATCATGTTCTTAACTACAATATTTATCAAGGTTTAATAGTATATCTATTTAAGTAATATATAAAAATTATATAGAGCATTAGATATTGTCAATATAGATATCCAATATACGTAACGATCAATACCAACTATTGTCCGAAAATATTTTAAGACTACAATTGAATTACAATATTTTTTCAATTATTATAATAAACATTTTGTTGTACAATTTTGTTTAAATTTATTTAAGTACTTAAAATTAAAATAGGAAACAATATTACTCAACAGGTCTATTGTTATTGAGTAATTGTCAATACAAACACTTTATATTTATACTTAAATAAAATTTTATTAATAAAACATTTCACATTATAGTTAAAATTAATTTTTCGATTGTATAATACTGTTTCTATGGATATACGGTATTAAAAAATAAAAAGATACAATTTTTACTTATCAATACGAGAAAAGATATTAAATTTTATTTTAAAAGTACCATCGAACATTAGAGAAAAACAAATATCGACTGTTGTACGAACATATCAATGTTTTACAAATGATCCAAATTCAACTCTTCGAGCCACTTTTTAGTCAAATTCTAGTCATTCGACATTTAAAAACTTTATTTAAGCAATTAAGTTGCTTTAAGCAATTAAATTTAAGCGATTATTCCTGTAATAAATTCAATGGTTAGAGCAGAATCATAATTAGATAATTGTAAGTTTTTTTTTAATTTCAATTTTCAAAAATTATTTCATCTTTTTCATAACCTCTGTTTATTTTTCAAAAACTTTCTTGGATTATATATGCCTAATCAATATATTTATAAAGTTATACTAGCCAGTTATGAAAACTTATAGAAAAAAATTCTTCAAAATAGTTAACAGCATATTAATTTAGGTGAAAAAGTAAGACAAAAATTTGAAAAAATAAATTTAAAAATTTTATAATTTGAAATAGATATTGGTTTTGGTTTTGTGGTTGGTTTTTGGTTGGTTTTGCGTTTATGAATATATTCGTTCGCATAATTGCTTTTCCTTCGATTATTTGTATCGCTCTACTTTAACTGATTTGAAAAATAAATTAAATTTAGTTTAATTTGTTGTTATATTTTTGATTCTTTTTGTTTCCTTTACGCAAATAACCATGTAAAAAAACATTTTTAATTATAATTACATCTACAAAATTTTATTTAATACGACTTTATAATGTAATTTTTCTTATATTAAAACTACATACAGTAATATCGATTTTTTTATTATATATTTTAAACTAAATTTAATAATTGCTCTAAAATATGTATGAATCAATGTACGAAAAATTAATTTAAAAATTTCCATTTATAAACTTTAAATACTTTTAAATTTTAATGCATGAATTTCACATAATCGTTATAGCAATTATTTTGTAAAAAAATTGATTTTTATTTAAATTTTTAAATCTTCAAAGTGAACTCTTCAAAGTAAATTGTTACTACATTGTAATTTTATAAAAAAAAAAATATATACAGTAAAACTATAGTACAGAATTTTATTTCAATTAAATTTTTATTATTTAAATTGAGAATTATAAAACTGTTTTAGTATACTTTTTAGTTTTTTATTATAAAATATTAATTTTAAATTCCGAAAAATGTTATAGAAATTTAGGACTAATCGGAATAACGAGAAATTTGAAATGTTAATAGTATTTTATATGGTACTATTTATAATTACTAGCTTCGTTAATAAAATACAATCATATTCACATATCCGATGCAGTGAAAGTGTATGATTTAATTATAGAAATAAAATGGAAAATAAAGAGCTAATATTTCGTATTCTATCGCTGTACGATTTAAAGTATCTACAATTTTTCTCAAATTTTCATTCTTATATTTATATAAATATATCATAACTTATATTTACATAAACTTAAGGCTTTTTAAAATGTTTATCTTATTGATTTTTCTTAATAAAATTATTTTCTATTAAGTTAGTATATATTTCATACGAATTATAAATATTACTCATATATTTATGTCTTCTTTTTTTTTTAATGGTGTTTATAATTTTTATAGAAGTTGTACTCGGTAATGTAAGGTAGAATTATTATTTTTTAATAGTCTTTATAAATTATTACGTACACATTTTTATAAATTTATTACTACTGAATGTATTCTCAAAATTATTAACAATAAAGTCAGTATATTCTACTTACACTAAAATATTAATATTTTATATTTTTTTTATTATAAGTGTCAATATGCTTTATTAGATTATAAATTTTATTATACTATGAATATGCTTTTATTGTATGAAAAGTAGTATTAATAATATTAATACAAACATGTTGACCAATAATTTTGGAAAATAATTATTTATCTGGAATAAATGGGAAGAGACATTGTCTTATACTTATCTCAGACTAATTGAGATGAAATACATTCGCATATTTAATTATTGACTATTTCTTGAATAAATGATATTTATTTTTCTTGGGTTATTTATTGCTGGAGTATCTCTAGTATAATCGTTAAAAGAAGAGGCTGAGCGATGTTTGATATTTGAAAGTATCTAAAATCAAGAAAAAATTTTGAAAAATGCCGGAATCTAAGTGTACCAAACAGAGCCACTGTAACATATGTGATTCAAAAGCTCAGTCAACAATAAAAGGTAGGCAATATCCTTCCTGTCACTGCAGTGTCTTTCTTTATTTCGTAAATCGGTCAAGAATACTGCATATAACTTTATGTCTTACACTGCAAATGTGTATACAATCAGTTAAAATATTGCTCTGGAAATAATTATTTGAAAGAATCTGATGAAATAAATGGAATATAATACTGTTTATTCGCTAATAAAGCACATGATATTCTTAATCGGTTAATAAATATATAATAATTGGAACGAATTGGAATTAGTGATATACAATTTTTTTAAATCATGGTTTAATAAAAGAAAATTATAAAAGATTGAACGTATACTATTAATTCTTACTTTCAAAAAACGAAAAACGTATTCAATATAAAGCATTATTCAATTAACTTTAAATATAGATAAAATTGAATCAATGTTCTGATATCATCAAAATAAATGCTTAAAATTAGAATGAAACTTGATAATTGATTGTTATGCGCATTCATTTATTTTATTTTATTTTTTAAACTAAATTACTTTATTAAGGAAGCCTGCATTAAATTTTTTGTAATTTCCATCAAATTCAGTATTTTCAATAAAATTACATAAGCTTAGCTTCCGTAAGAAAAAATTGGTTTGAATCATAATTAACAATTACAGTAGGTTTAACAAAAAATATTCCTTTAATAGATGAATAAAAATGTAATTATACATAGTTAAAATATTGATTAATTATAAAAGTTGAATGGAATAATAAACAATTTCTTAATAAAATTTTAAGGTAAATGGGATTTAGGTATCATATAATATTTTAAGGTATATACCTATATAAATAACAAGTTTATAACACATATTTTGCTTATTACATCAGCAACGATAGCAAAATTATTATCAAAAATATATTTTAAAATATGGAATATAATTAATTTTTAACAATTTATCTTAAAAGATTATTTTTTGTTGATCCTATAATGAGTATAACGTTTTGAAATTTTATATAATTTTGTAATAAACTTTTTTTAACAAATAACGTTACTTCTTATTTCATAATATGAAAGCAAAGAATCCAACTCCAGGTACGAAGACCAAAAACAACAATGATGACAATAAAAAATCAACGCCTAATGTTAGTGCAAAAAATAAAGAAATAGGCCCTACAAAATTAAATGACTTTACCTCGTCAAGTACAAAAAAAGGTGCGTCAAAATTCTAATGAATCGATAATGCTAGACAAAGTCACATCTATAATAGTACCGAGATACTCCTTTAATTTTTTCACTTGCGAGTTGTGAGTGTTAAAGTATCTAATAAAAACCTATCTTTATATTAAATGGAAAAAAAAATTGATACTATAAATTCTCACATTCTCATAAAAACCGTTTACTTACTTATAGATAACCTTGTAATGTCTTCATAAATTATCAAGCTATTATGAAGTATATAATAAATAATTCGTAATTATTAAATGAATATTCTTTGACAGTTAAAATTAAAAGATTTAGTTAATATTGATTTTATATCATATAGTTTTATATAGTTATTTTTCGTATACACTAAAATTATAGAACCAACTCTAGATAATTCTTCCTTTCATCAGCAGAAACACTAATCGACAAACAACAAGTAGACGAAACTACCACTAACATAATTAAAGATAATAAAAGCAATAATGATAGTAATGAAACACCTTCTCCCATCCGGACAAAAGACTCCAAATCGAAGAAAAGTAAATTACTCATATTTCGTTTGCATATAATCTCTGTTACCAATATTATCATTATAAGTAGTTTAAAATCATAATATAAGTTTTAAACATTATATTTATAAACAGTATAAGGCTTTATCTCATTAGTTATGAGATTAGAAACTTATTATACGTTGAAGTATGTCAGAAATCCTGTTTTAAGAAAAAAAACATTAAAATGATACAAGCTCTATGCTGTATTTTTAATATCGAAGTATTACATACTTAAACGTAAAGCATTGATTGTAATATTTATGTATCAATGCAAAACAATAGTTATTTTCATGCTCTTTCATATCGCATTTCTTCTACTAGAATTCAATGATGCACTTTTTACAACAGGGGCTTTCGTCGTAGTTCTTGGGGTTTACTGTTACCTGGTTTATGCTCTTAGCAGTCCACCAAGTACAGAATCTATCATCTATCACCACTGTTAACGAAGAATTATGATAAATTAAATTAAAATTTATGACATTTGCATATAGTGAATTTCATAATCAAGATGAGATCCGATAATCTACAATAAAGTTTCTAATAAAATTTTTACTCAATTATTTTTAATTACTGGAACTATAAATAATTACATAAGATGAAATACATACTCAATTTTAATTTAAATATTAGTTTTATCTAATGCATTACAAGTTATAAAAAAAATTTTAAATAGTTTTTAGTTAAAATAATTTTCTAAATAAGATAAGTGCAATATGGTCTTATAAAATCACTTGTAACATTTCAATATATATAAAAGAAAAACATTTATGTTTTTATGTTTCTTATTAAAATATTTGTTATTATTTTAATATTTAATATATTCGTTATTTGTTATAAAATATTTCTTATTAAAGTATTTGCAGCTTATTAAAATTGCATACATTAATAGCTATTTTAAATAATTTTATGGTTATACAGAGCTACTTCCTATTTAACTTAAGGTGTATTATAGTTGGTATTATTTTAGGTATTACATTGGTGTACGTATGTTCAATTTTGAATTAACGTAAAATTTTATTTAGTATATTGTTTACAATCTTGAATCCTTACGCATGTGAGTATTTGTTGAACAGAATATATATTTGATATTTTCTTGCTTCGTGTGGCCGTTCATTTCATACAAAATAAATTTTCACACCTTACCTCGGATTTCTATATCAATTTCTGATTTATTTGAGACATATTACATGACGCCTCATGGTGCACTTTAAATTTTTCCACCGTAAAATTACCAGCTAAATTTCATACTTTCAAGATTTTATTCTGCTACAAGGAATACCTACGTATAAAATCATTTACATTTAACATTTTCCAGATCTTGTCATTTGACTACGATATCTAACATAAGCTGCAGACTGTCGCAGACTTGCTCGACAAATTGTAAAAAATGTTTTCCTTAGAATAAGATGAAATTCTATAACATTATAGCAAAGCATCGTGACTTTAAAGATTTTCCTTCTTATCTTAATTACGTTTTTTATCTTTCCGTTTTAACATAAAATTTTTTTATTTTAATTGTATTATTTCAATTTCAATAATATCAATCTTTTTTTTTACAGTAGTATTTAATATTAATATTATTAAGAATGAAAATAGAAATTTTAAAATTCTAAAATTTTATATATATTTTATTGATATACAATTATGAACACAAAAATATTATGAAATTTATCAATTATGAAATCTGTTGTTTACTACTAATTTAGCTAATTCATTCTCTATAAAATTTTTATAAATTTTATATTCCTACAATAATAATAACAGTCTTTTAAAATTATTTTACAAAATATTTAAATATGTAAAAAAAAACTTAAACATGTATAAGTCTAACAGCACTTCCAGCGCGTAAATGATCGTTAATCTTTAATAAAAATAATATTTTTTTTTAATTTTATTGTAATTAATTTTTATGAATTACAATAAATATGTTTTTGAATGAAAACAGCTATTTCATTAATATTTATTCAAATATGTAATTAGATTTCGTTTATATTTTATTGCTATGCTTGATTAAGTAGGATACTCACAAATTAAATCTATTGATTACTAAATAAAAATATTTTAGAAACTAATTTATGAGTTATCTCGACCGAAAATAATTAAGAAATTATTTAAAGATTTCATATAAACGAAAGGAGTGACTATTTATATATCTTATAATTCTAATCTATTTATAATTAATATTTTTACATAAAAAATACTTAGGTCATGCAAATTAAACAATAATTTTATTTTATTTTATTATTATTTTTTTTTTTATATAATTTATATAATTTTTAATTTTTATAGTTTAATAATTTAATTTAATAATTTAATAATAAAAAAAACTTCCAATATTTTTTTCTCTTCTTTTCGTATCAATTTTTCTTACTAATGTACCTGCAATCTGTTCATCTAGCAATTGAAAGAAAATTTCCAGAAGATATCTAAGTTATTCTCAATTTCATATTAATTCATCTGACGATGAACGAAAATTTCCAAATTTCTTATTCATACAGTTATAGTTATTACACTTGGATTTCTCCACAGATAAATCTTAATTTCTATCTAGTTTTAGATCACTCCCCTTCCCTCCCTCTCTCTCACACACGTATATATATATATATATATATATATATATATATATACATATATATATATATATATATATGTCACAAAATCAGAAAATAACTTCTATAGGACGTGTACGAATCTTTCTTTTTACTCTGTAACATCAATCTTGTGTTTTCTTACGAAACAACGATGACATATCTCCTTGGACTATCGAAAACGGAAAAAGCTATGCTTGCGAATCGCTTGATGGAAATGTATGAAAATGAAAGCAAAATATGAAAAGAGATTTGGAAAGTCATTATCAATATACATAATATATATAAAGGACAACGCAATGATATATGTATATATAGGTTAGTGGATAATTCGACTATATGTTATTTTTAACAAAAACTAAATATAAGTGCTCATTGTTAAATTAAAATTTAATATTTGCTAATCTTACCAATATTTATTTTAAACTTCTGCACACTATCGTGTAATATATATTGTCTGGGATCAGACTAAAAACCTCCCTTTGATGGTGGGTGGAAGGGTCAATACAATTATTCAATAATACATGCAGTCTTTCTTGTCTTTCCTTTATTAAATGTAATAATATAATAAATAGTTAATGATTATAAATGTATGAATGATTGTGTGAGCGAATAATTTGGAAAGTTTCTTCAATTGGTTTACATACTGTGGAAAGTGTGTATACTCTCCGTGATGTGAGGAGTGACTCCTTCCTTGCCGATTAGTGCCACTGTGTAGTATCCGTGAGAGTCGCTGCTGTCATACCGAAGCCGCCTAAGCGAAACCGGGTTGCTCCTGCTTTAGTGTCGGTATGTAAGAGCTGCCGCTGTCGCACCTTGCTAAAGGGGGACACCGTTTGCTGCTATCTTAGAGTCGGTGTGATCCGTTAATGTGTGTAGCTACGATTCGATAATGTTCACTCTTGATTATGTTAGATTGCTTACTGGTTGAGTATTATTACGTACGTGTATAACTACAGTGAGTGATGACTGTAGAGAGAAACTTGAAGACTGAATAGTGAGCTCGTCGTGTTGACTCCGTAATCGTTATTACGCTAAACTGAGACAAAGACTGAGCGCCGCGTGGCAAGCGCAACCCTTAAATATTATCGTGCTAGTTTTTTGGCGCCGGTAGCGATCCGGTGAATGTTGCTATGCCGATATTTGTCGTGACGTCAATAGGACATAGCCTTGGAAGGTTCATTGTCGTTACTTTTCGAAATTATAGTCGTATATTCGAGTTTTCGGTGTAGAAACATTTCTCGAGTTCGTTGGCTAGTATTTATAAACAACTGTTCGCGCGCTCATACCTCTCCCACATTTATATTCTGCTTTCAACTGTTTCAATACGCAACATATATACATATATATATTTTCTATTATAATGATTATTATAATTTTTAATCTGTAAATGAATCTAATAATTTTTTGCTATCTTATATAGAAGAATCTTTTATAGAATATTAAACAATAATATATTTAAAATATTTTAATGCAAAAAATAAATCTAAACAAAATATATTGAATTATTCTTAATATGTTTTACTTTTAGTTTTAATATGCATTTTAACTTATACAATAAGTTTAATTTATTTAAGTTACATATCGCTCATATAATATTTATTTATATTAAAATATTGTAAATATTTTAATTCAAATGACTGAGTACAAAAGTCATAAATTAAAATAATGTTAGAAAAAATTAACCATATTGTAGAAAAACAATTTATGAATAAATGTCACGCTGCTCCTAATATATATATATATATATATATATTAATAATAATACATTAATAATAATACATATTAATGTATATATATATATATATAAGGGAGCAAGGTATGAACATGTCAAAACATAAAAAATATTTTAAACTGTCTGCAAGAGCAGCGCAGAAATCATAAAAAGAAATTCATAAAGTGGCTTCTATTTATACTATTTAGGTATAGAAGTTCTGATATATTTCATATAGAATTACATGCAATTAAATATTTTTTTTGTAAATTTTTTTACTACAACAGCTTAGAATATTATTTTTTTTTTGTTATATAATAGTTCAGTTTTTAAATATCCTTTTATTTTAAATTCTTAATTTATATGAAAACATAGTCACAAAATTGTTATAAATTTAAAAAATAAATGGTTTTAAAAACAATTATTACAACAACAACTGATCTTGTCACATCATTTCATTCTACAATAATCCTACTATTTCTCTGAGGAATAACTAAATAATTCATATCTACGAAAAGTATTATTATATGTTAAAATTAGGTATGTATCTCTTGTTGACTATAGTGATATAAACATAACTAATTCTGGAAGGATATGATATTTGAAGATTAAATTAAATATTGATATGAAATATGAAGATATAGATACTATGGAATTGATGAGGAACGAAGATTATTTTGTAGTGGAATAAAATGTATCTACAAGAAGATAGTGGAGAAAAACACGAAAATAAAGTAAATATGAAAAGGCAGTAGTATATCATCTGCAGGATATAAGAAACAGTAACAAAAACTAAATAAAGTAGGAAAAAGAAAAGAAGAAAGTATAAGAGAGTGAAAAAGCAAATACGTAACTGGACGATTAAAGGAAATTTTTCTAATAAATAATATTATAATAAAATATATTGAATTTTGTTTTTTTGTTATATTATTTCATTGATACGCTTTAATCTTTATGTGTAAACATTTACGGAAAGTTTTAAAAAAATACAAAAATCTTCGTTCCCATATATATATTGCCCAGCTCCTCTCATTTATCCTCTTGTATTTGTATGTATATGCATTATATCTGGTAATTATTCATTGTTTTCCCTTTTTTCTACTTTTTTAAAATTACATATCCAACATGTATATATATATATATATATATATATATATATATGCATTTAAGCATATAAATAATATTGAATTAAATAAGTTATTATTAATACCTTTATCAAAAATTGCTTGCTTTAAAGTATCAAAATTTCAAGATTTTTTGACGAATTACTATAGTAAAGAAGCTAACGCTTATAACTACCAGATTATAAAATTGAAATAAAAGATTGATAATTCCCTACATAACTAACTGGTCTTCTTTCAGTCGTAATGACTTCGACTCTGCCTCTCTTTTTCTCTCTTTCTCTCTGTCACTAACCCGTGAGTAAGTGTATATGGGTGCGCACTTGAAAGAGAGAAACCACTGGAAAAAGAACATCTTTTAGACGAAAATAATCGATTACAGTTTGTACAAATTGTAAAATGAAACTTACATATAAATTGTATACAGAACTATATATATATATATAATTAGAATATGAATATAATACTAATGCAAATATATGTATAAAAAAAGATATATTAGTAATCACTTGTACTATTAATATATTTTTGCATATGGTTATAAAATGTACTAAGTATGTGATTACTGATTCTTATATAGAATCATATTTTCAAAATGTTAATAAAAAGTATATGGCTAATGTTCAAGATACTTCGACATTCTAGACAGTTTGATGTTGTTATGCGAATTTAGAAATCTTAAAATAAATTTAACAGAAATTTTCAATTCCTTCGATATTATCGAAATCGAAAATCTTTAATTAATTATGAAACTAAATGATATTGTCAAACCTAATGTTCTTTAATGCAATATAAACATTTTGATTTGCAACAAATAAAATAATTTAAAAAAATTTATTTAATTAAATTTTATAAGACACTACTAATATGCTTATTTTAATTTGTCAAAATATACATGTAAGTTATTGAGATAAACTACATTTGACAAAAATTAGACAAGCCTAGAAAAGAAGTGATTATCTAATATTTTTCAGTTCATTTTCTGAAAATGAAATTTTTTATTTACAAATTTCTTTTACTTTAATTTTATATATCGTTTCGTGTATAATTATAAGTTGCGCTTTATTTGACATTGGCGTAGAACGTAATAAAAATCAGTTGCAATTTCTAATCGTTCAGTAATAATGCCGATCACAAGTCCTGGAAATACATTCATATGTTCATCGTTCTCTATTTCTGTCTGTTCTTGATACGTGCAATTATTTTAATTTTCTTTTAATACCTATAATTTTTAAAATACTAATACGTTCTCAACAGACAAATATTATTGATTACAAAAGAAATTAGTTTTTATAATCTTTTTTGAGCCATAGCTATTTTTAACCTACTATTGAGCATTAATAATTAATTTATACGTTATAAAAATGTACTCGATTGAAAGGCGGTATCTCCACTTCTAAATCGTACGAATCAACGATAAACTGTCGTGTTGATCGCATCACATTATAAATTTTGAGCAACCATCATCGTACCGAAATCGACATACAGTTGAACGGAGTATGCCCTGGGTCGGTGACTTCTTGACCCGAGATCACGCGTCAATACCTTCGCCAATAACTGCAAGTATAAAACTGGCAAAACGTGATCGTGATTCCTCGAGTCAGCCAGTGTTCAGGCAAATCATACTTGACCAATCGCTAACTTATCTATATTAATCTTGAATAATTTATCGTCCATTGTAGCGTTTTATTTGTTCATCAGTATTTATTGTGAGATAGTTTGGTGTCTCTTTTTTGATAAGTTTTTATAGCATACCATTTCTATAGTCTGCAAATATTTACTCTTTTCTCAAAATAAATGATTAATTTATTTGTGCACTGTAACTAAAGCATGTCTTTAACAATCTCGTTCTTTCTACGACTTCCTTCAACCGCTCTCTCTCCCACCTGGTGCTCCACAAATTGGCGATTATCGTCAGAGTTAATGCACAGCATATCACTAATCTAATAACATTATGTAAATCGCATAATGTTAGCAGCTAAATTAATAAACTAATTATTATAGAAAAATAAATACGACGATCGGTGTAATGAGAAACAAAAACAGAACATGAATTTCGTATAAATCAAAATGATTTTTAATTAGTTGTATTAGTTACGCAGATCAATGCAGCTGTTAAACCAAATAACGTAATAAAGTATTTATTGTATTTCTCCCTTCAAAAACCTTAAGTGTCTTACATGTCTAACATTTGTCTTACATTCGAGATTTATATCATTTTAATATAATATATAGACACATAAATTTTTAAATAAAATAATATTTCACCGTGTATCGTATGTTATATATGTCTTCGTTGGAAACACATAAATTGGTAATGTCTAACCGATAGTAATGACAATTTATTGTGTCCAATCAGTTTCTGTTTTATAACATATGGCTTTGTATTAATTGTAAATGAGAATAATTCTTTAGTTCCTCATATGAATGCATACATATGTATACTTACTGATAATCATTAGAAAAATAATTATTTACGATATAGTTTGCTCTTATCCAATTAATTTTTGTGCTTAATACCACTATAATATCAAATTTACCTTTTAAAATGAATATTTATTTTCTAATGTGATATGCTCTCCTAAATTGTGATACTACAATAATAGATAGTAATTTCTGTTAGCTGTGTCATATTTGTTCCTGCTTCTTATTGATTAATAATAATGTGTATCATCAGTATACTAATTGTTATTAATTATGGCATTTTCCTAATTATTTAGTAAATTTAGTTTATTTATTTGTTATCATCACATGTATATCTAATTTAATATGTGGATACATTTTTATTCCGTATCCTCTTCATTTCTATAGGTTTTATCTGTCTCAATTATTACTAGATTTTTCTTTTTTATGAAAATTACTTAATTTATTACCTATTTTAATTTGTGTTTAGATTGTATGTTTCCTTACTGTTTTATGTGACATCTGATATGAATTTGGTCATTGTGTTAGTCGTTCTATTATTTTGCTAACTTACTCTACATTATATGTTGCGCCATGTCTCTACATTATAGATTTGTGTAATGTTCGCTTGTGGTGTCAGATATATTTATCCTGTCTCATCTATCTTATGCCTGTAAAGTTATGTCTTATCGAGTATTACAAACTACTTTATCATCTGGTTTCAATGTGTGTATACGTATTAGAGGTATATGCGTAAATTACGTGATAAATGATTGCTTCTTTAATAACTTTCTTTTCTTATGTTTATTTCAGTTGAATTTGTTGTTGAATTCAATTTGTTTAATTATCTCTTTAATACACCTGTACTTAAATAGATAATATTACGCATTATTGGTATTATTATATTGTCTTTAAATTATGGATTAATTAAGTAGTAAAATTTAACGAATGTTAAGCATTAATGTTAAAATTGAAACTGACCAAGAAATAAAAATTATCTTGTTCCATAAATGATACTTTATATTATAGCATTATTTTTCACTTACGATTGATATAATATATTACAAACATGTTATTATTTTCGACATATTTTTTATATAAAAATTAATTTTTTTACATGTATTTTACAAATACTTATTTTTCTACGTAAATAATCTGATAAACTTTGATACTCAACTATTGCCTCTTTCTAGTTTAATATATCTATTTCACATTTTTTCTACTATATAATTACTTTAATTTATTTTCTCTAATTACACATTATTATCTTGTTTTAATATTCATTTAAAAAGACATTAATTATTTCGATTTTTTCTAACTAATTACTTAAATATAAAGTTCTAATACACTTTGATGACTATTTTAAAATAGTAAAACATAAGTACTATAAAAATAATCAAAATTAAATATAAGTTAATATTGAATTATTTAATGCAATTTTATCTTTCTTAAATAAATTTAAAACATCTTAGTTTACATTCTTTGTACAAATATTTTAATAATATGATGTATGGCTGACTGAGTAGCTGAATAGAGCTAATGATTATCATATTCTGGTTCCTCTATTATTGCATAAAAACACGCACACTGACCAATTAGCATGAAGCTATATTGCATCAAACATAAATGCTTTCAAAAGAAAGCAAAGAAAGAACGTAGAAAGTGAATAATACCGGTAATATAGTACTTATTAAAGTAATCACTTTATTCATTATATACTCTTTTATTATTTGTATTTATTTATCAGAATAGTAATTCAGCATGACTGTACATATATAAGCACCTACAGTATTTATTACTAGTATCAGGCAGAAATCTTTTTTATTTTTATGACTTCATTTTGTCAGTTACATACCTCATATTTCTACAATATTTTAAAGGATTTAACTAATGATCGATCGAATTTTCTTATTTTTCTTTTTGACATATTCTAGATTGGTGAACGTGCGTGCATTGATCTTTAGTTTTTTCTAAATCATTCTTCATATGTTTTCGAGACCATTTATTATTATTACTCTCCTAAATCTTACAAATATCAATAATATTAAAGTCTCAATCAATAAAATTTAAAATAAATAAATACAAGGCTTCTTATTATTTTAATATTTAATTGTTAATATGTAACTTACAGAAACCTTTTAAAAATTAAATGATTTTTAGTATAAAATAATACACAAAAAGAGAGTAGTTTAATAATTTTGTGACTACAAAACATGAAAAATAGCTGCTTAAGTAATTTCGAGGACGATTTTAGCTCTTTTAAAAGCACATGTATTATATCCATTTTATATATAAAACAAGCATGGAAAGAAAATTTAAATATACGATGGAATAGTGATTCATAAATTTTTGACCCGTACATTATTAATTTATTATTTATGATATTAGTGTAATAATAAAGAAAAAATCAAGATATTGCATTAGATGCGCGCATAAACTATGTATGACGGATTTAAATGATTGATGATAGATGCTGCTTTCAATTACTTATTTTCACACTTAGCTCTTTACCTTCAAGTCAAGAGATATGAATTTTAAACAAATGTAATTTGGTTATTCATCTACAATTAATCCGTTTTGACTTTTATTTAGCTGTCCACTTACTAGTTATATAAGTCATATTACTTCTGTATTTGAACCTAATATTACATTTTGTATACTTTATTATAACCAACTAATTCGAAGGATATAAAATAGATATTATGAAATATGTGGTTTTACTATAATTCAAAGATGAATCGGTTACTATAATGCCACTTTTTTGCACAATGCTTGCTATTAACGATTTTGTTGCAATATCAGAAAAATGATCAGAAATACCAAATACACTTAGTATCAGAAATGGCCATGAATTCACTATAATTTTTGTCTTCGAAAAGCATTTTCATCCGTTTGCTGCTCTTATAAACTACGGCATTACACCATTATATACCCCAAGTATTGTTAGATATTCATCAAACTGTATTATCTTACATAAACAAATTTTTGACGTATTAATATTTCTTATTACTGTTGTTTTTATTTTGAAATACCAAATAACTTTAAAGCGTGATGGATATAAACAACAGTACAATTATGTATTGGCTTTATGTTTTAAATATAAATTATGGATAAATAAGAAATAGGAAATAAAATGAAAAACGTAATGAAATTAAAAATAATATAAAATAGAACTGAAAAATTAAAAGTGGTTCCAAAATATCAATAATTCCATTTATTCGTCCTTTATGAAAATGTAGTTGGTATAACAGTTTTTAATCCTATAAATTTATGAACGTATAAATTAAATAAAATTTCCTAAATAGTATTTAATATTAGGATATAGTATTTATCATATAGATAAGATAGATATAGTAGAATATTAATTATATTTTTTTTAAATTATCAGTAGATAAAATAAATAAATTTTTAAAGTTTGTATTATTACTAATATTTTCTATTCTATAAATTGGAAAATCAAATATAATTTATTTAATAATGGTTAATTTTTTAATGCCAAATGAAATATGTTAGTTCATAAGTCAAATGTTATTATTTATAATGTTTAAAAAGTATTTTTTATACAAAACATTTCTTCTATATTTGTTCGAAATTATAGTGATGTAATGCTTGGCTCGAGCTACCAATGCTTCAATAGCTTAATTTGCCGCTGTCCTCGCAGACGCTCGAAAAGGAGTTAGGTGGAAGGGGTGTACAAGAGTCGTGAGAGTTGTTTAATTATACATTTATTATACAATTTATTACAAAATTTACATATGGGTGGTTTTGAATCTTCTTGAATATATTGTGAAGATACGCTTCTTGTATAGGAGGTGTCACTACACAAGATGCTCTTGAAATCGTTTAATTATGATGTTGTGCCGATTATTGCCATCGGCGAGCAAGAATGATAAAGTTATACGGCCAGTGTACTCACAGTGATGCAGTATCTTGATCTGATCCTGGGTTTAGTGTTTTACCACAAAGCACGCGGCAAAGCACAAGCGTGCGCGGTCGTCCGCTCCCCTAGTAGGTGAAGTGATAACATCAAGTTGACCACAAAAAAACACGCGGCAAACACTAACGTGCGTGATCGGTTTTCCGTCGGCGATTGAATAATACGGTTGATGTATCTTCTGGTCAGTGGATCTCCGCAAGTATTTTGGTCACTAACAAATTCGGAGGAGTGCGTAAAGTTCCGTCCCGACCTGGTGCGTCTCTATAGGATAGCCCCTTTCGAACTGACTTTTCCTTGAGATAGCCCTTGACTGCCCACGCTAGTCGTTTTCTTGAATTCTCTTTGCGGACAGCGAGTTTTCGCTGCCTTGTTCCCATCTTTAAGGCTTCTTGCCATGAGTCCCCACTCAAGGAGCTGCTGGCCTTAGTTTTCCAATGAGGGCGTGATGAATGTGCACACGCTTTTCCCACTTCATAAGAAATTAGGCTTAGACATGAGAATATTGAAGGGATATCTCTGGCGGCAATGCGCGAAGTGGAAGATGTGCCCCTCTCCGGGACTCATCGTGGTGGGGGTGATTTTTGGTCAAGCGTCTTCGCTTGGCCTATGCAAGCAGCAACGGTTGTCGTACTTGACACCAATGCATGCGTATGCCCTTGTGGCATTGAAGGCACACGTGCGAAGCAAATGTCGAGAGTCGCACGTGCCGAGTTTCGGGTTGCAACGAATTTTAAGAAATGTTTTCATTCAACTGTTTTGAAATATTTTAATCCTCAAAATATACTCTTGTAAACAAACTAGCCGGCTTTTGATGGTAAGTCGCAAAGGTCTTCATTGCATTCAAAACAATTACTACGTCTGTAGTACGAAGGGCAATGATGTGGCTGTTTACTAGTATGTTCCAGATATATTGACCTTTTTGAGCCTTCAGCAACCTTGGCGAGACTTTCTTAGATTTTTATGTCCTTTTGATAATTCCCTTTTCATAATAGCTGTTAAAATTTCCCAATGAATATAATTCGAGATTTTCTTTTCACTCTTGAACAATATTATACAATTAATAAATAACCATCTATACTTTATTTATTTATACGAATAAACTATAATAATATTTGCATAAGGTATGGTTGCATGTGTATAGATTAAAATATATATATTATGAACACTTTATAAACATACTTTAATTTTTTATTTTTGGTAAACATTGGATCTAAATAAACACTTACGTATTACTACATAATTTTAATATATTATTACATAAAGCTAAAATACATAAATAAAAGAAAATGGATACGAGTTGTAAAAATATAAATTTCAAATAGAGTGCAAATAAAAAAATCAACTACAGCTATTAGATGGTTTCTAAAGAACTTATTCTTATTAATACTTTCCTATAGTAAACAAATACATATTACTTTTAAAAATATCAGGAAAAAATTAAATTTAAGAATAATAATTAAATTTGGATCAATTTTACATTCCTTTAAATTTTTATTAATTTTGTAGTATGCAGTGGAAAGTTATGATTAATTTATCGGTTTGAGAAATTGTAAAAATTAATAACAATATTCAAGATAATCTATCTTTTTACTATTATTTAAATTTAGAACCATATATATATATATATATATATATATATTCTATTACACAAATTTTAATTAGTACTATTATTTTCAATATATTATGAATATATAAATATATTTTAAAATTATATTTATCAAAATAAATATAATTTATTTTACAATAATATTTGTGCAATATATGGCATAATATTAAAAATTATATAAAATGCACAATTCACGTTTGATATGTTATTTGATAAAATGACATAATACATATTTTAACATATATTCTAATTATTTTTATTTTAATTTATACTTTCTACTTTTTTGGCAAAATTTTGTAGAAAAATTCTCAATATTTCGTATCTACTTTATACAGAATTTTATATTGTACTCCGAATAATTTTAAAAATGAAAAAAATTATAGCTATAGCTGTATTTTATCAAAGTCTTAAATTATATACATAGCCTACAAATTCTATGTAAATAACTATTCATTCAAACATTTTAATTTTTTTTGTAAATATAATTAATTAGAAATAAACATTATATATATTAATACTTTTCCAACTTTTAGGAAATTTTATCTTACAACGTAATAATGAACGAAATGTATGAAATATCTTATAAAACTGTTTTAAAATTATTTTATATTCCTGCAACTACTCAATATTTTCATAACTAAATAATTTTTAAATTTTGTAAAAATCTCTTTCATATGATTTAAAAATTTTTTGAATATCAAACAGATGGATATTCATATTCATTATTAAACTATATATATATGTGCGATAAATAAACATTAAATTTAACATTAAATAAACATTATCATTATTTAGCAAATCATGGTAAAACATAATTTTTACTTAAAAAAATCATTATTTAGCAAATCATGGTAAAACATAATTTTTACTTAAATGAAATGAAATGAAATTTAAAATGTAATTTTCACAAATTTTCTGATACATAATAAATTATAATAAATGAAATAAACTTGTTATTGACTATATTTTATTATGATATACCTAAGTCATATACAAATATAAAATTTTATTTTTTATACTAATATAATTGCTCAAATTAATTTTATTTCATAGATGTTTATTGAATCTTGGTAACACAAAAAATAACTAAAAATTGTGAAATATCACATTTCAATAAAAATAGCCTAATACTCTAAAACAATACAATTTTATTAATCAATTGACCACGAATAATATTTTAATACATAAAAATGCTTGAAAAATCGTGTTTACTGGTTGATATAATTTATTTTAAAAATTGAATTATGACCGTGTTTCGAATAAATTTTGTATACAACATTGTACTGTGTACAATCAGAAAGTCAAAATGATAAAAAAAGACTTAAAAAATAGTACATGTAAAATGGCTGACATTTGACAACACTGTTATACAACGTAAATTCACGAACTTTCTAGAAAAACTCGTGATTTATATATAGATGCATCATATAATCACGACACTATTGCTATTAGAATCTAACTCATAATATGGTTAAAAGCTGTAGATAAATACTATAAATATAATGACAGTAATACTTTGCAAACGATTATTTTGAAATCAATTAAAATTTTTTACTTTATTAGAAATTAACTTAACATTAGCTTGATAAATCTAGCTATATTGAGATTAAAACTAAATATAAAATTTAATAGATTTCAATATTCCGTATAAACATAACAAGCAAAACGAAAGACATATTTTTATCAAAAATTTTAATTGTAATTTTTTAATTAAAACATAATTAGATAATTTATAGAACATTTAACATTTCCTTTAATACATGTATGAATTTTTAATAAATATTTATCAAAACGTCTTTTAAAATAATATTAACTTTTTTCAGACTTATTGTAATTATTTTATTAAGAAATTCTTAGAAGGATTAATAAAAGTAAGTATCTTTGCAATAAAATTTTGTATAAAACTTAATTAAAAGAAAGTAGTAATTCTATACCTAATAAATAATATATAATTACTTCAACAAAATTAATATTATTACTATACATTTTCAGCTCAATATTTATTGGAATATGTATTATATATTTAATGTAACGAATTTTTTTTTTAAGTAAAACATTTACATATATCTTTGCAGTACATTAAAGAGTATCTAAATAAAAAAATCAATGAGCTGCAATTTTATTATTTGCCCTTCTGTTGTATTATTTTAATTTTGGAGTAGTCTCGTACAGATATGTATTCATCATGCAAGTATTGATCTAGATATGTGCAAACCTTTAGCATTCCTTGAACGATTTCAGTAATCTCATTTTTACACATTTATTTATTTTTTACAAATGTTTCAACACTGGTTTACTTTGATAGAGTTACATAAAACTTCAATACTGTTAACAAAAAAAATATATATATATATATATATTGTGTTTATTTGTATATATTTGTATATATTTGTATATAATATATAATATAATTATATATTGGATAGGATAGGATATAATATTTGAATATATACATATATATATATATATATATATATATATATATATATATATATATAATACATTTCACTTTTTAAACCAAAAATATACAAAACATCAAATGTTTAATGTAGCGTTTTTAATTGCTAAGTATTTGAAATTAAAAATAGCTTTTTAAATGCGATCTTTTATAAAAAATGTAAAAGAAAGATTTTTCATAGTAAAAGTGTGCTAAGTCCTTATTTTATTAAGTTTCATTTACAGGAGTTGCCGATAATCTTTACAAATAACGAAATATTTAGCGAAAATCAAAGGTAACCTCAAATAATTTAAGTATTTAATGCACGTCATAACCGTATAGCCTACTCACGTTGTCACCGAAGGCAGCTTTGAAGTTGCGAGAGAACGTTGGAGAATGGAAGTATTAAAGTACTTTCATAGGTTTCGAGAATACTACGCGGAATCTCCTTTGGACATTGTCGAGGTAAATTTGTTGAGTTTGCCGTATATCTTCCGGGTGAACTTTACCAGCGCATAAATCGTTTCGGCTCCTGGAGCTTGCAGCACGTTCGATGT
Source organism: Ceratosolen solmsi marchali (assembly GCF_000503995.2). Lineage (NCBI taxonomy): Eukaryota > Metazoa > Arthropoda > Insecta > Hymenoptera > Agaonidae > Ceratosolen > Ceratosolen solmsi. The sequence goes on from NW_011948446.1 coordinate 1,015,948, forward strand.
GGTAGGCCATCACAGCTTAGACCCCCACCCAGTAAAATGCAATATATGCCATCCAGAATGCAAAAAAAAACCTCTTGCTCTCACTTTCACTATACCGAGTAATGTACAGTTTTTCTTTAGCAATTCTCAGATCATTTTATAACGTGTCAACTTAGTTTTTAATCTTAGTAATTTTTTTAATCTAAGTTTTTAATCTTAGTTAACAATCTTGGTAGATAAAATTCTCACTTGAAATAACAAAGTGACTATATTTTATTTTATTTTGTATTAACAAGCTTTTTTTTATTGCATTATTTATTGGAAATATTACTTCTTAAATGTAATAGCAAAATTGTGTTCAACAATCTTATAATTATGAATTTTTTTAAAATTTTATATTTAATTTCTTTACAAACAAAAAAACTATAATGAATACTATACATATTTTTGTTCTTAGCCTAATTGAACAAAATATTATTCTTGCTACTACTACTGTTGCTATGGCTATTGCTGTTGCCGTTGTTCTTGTTAAATACATCAAAAAATATTCTTAATCAGATTTACTAATGTATTAAGTGTACAATTGTATCATTATAATCTTATAATTTATCATATATCATTATAATTTCTTTAAAAACATATTTGAAATAATGAATATTCATGTTTAAATAAACTAAATAACTTGCTAGTGTTAAATAAGGAAATCTTTATTGTATACAATTTAATACGTAATTAAAATAAATATAGAAGTATATTATTTTATTTTAGCTTCTTTATTACAGAAACCATAATTAAAAATGTAAATTAAAATTATTAATACATAAATTTCAGTACATTCGCAATAAATTTAAAACATCATACTTTTTAAATAAAAAATGAACATCGATGTTCATACGTCATTTTCATGTTATAAAATATATAATAATAATATGAACTGTTACAAGAGCGTGAATGCACCAGAAGTCATATTCATTAACTTCCTGTACGTCAATATTCATTTTTTATTCACATATCCAGCTCAGATCTTTCGGTCACTCCCACACATATCTACTTACACATTAACGGACATCGCACGAATGCATAGCTTTAACAGATAGTCTTATCATCCCTTCAACGCGCTTTCATGCTCATCTTTCAACACTGTTCAATTTTCCGTAATGGGCTGGCCCATCAAATGGCCCCTGACGTGACGCGATTACGTTTCAGTTGCGCATTCTTGCATATCCCTTACACACGTATCCACCCGTATAAGTGTGTACGATATTACGATCTTTCAACCTGATATACTTCCAGGTGAATAAATAAAAAATACATAAAAATAACATGATAGGACTATAAAGACCATAAACGAAGAATAGATCCCAAATGCCAATTTCCGAAGCATTGATCCTTTTTTAATTATATCTGTCGTCAAGCCTAAAATGTAGTCATCTATCGACGCAGTTTTCGCTTTGTATTTGCATTTTCAATAATTCCTTTACAATCGTTAACAATAATTCTCTCGACATTTCGTGATATTTTCAATAGCATGCAAATAGATATTACTAAATAGTAAACACATTGTCTAGATTAAAAATATGTATACATTTTCATTGTTTATACATATATTATTACATGTTATTAATAATAATATATTTTCGTCCTTTATAAAAAATATATTAATACTAGTTTAGTATCTAAATTATCTAAAGTATATATTAAAAATATTAATTAAACGAATTTGATTGTAAACACAAAGACCATTTTAATTCCTACAATTGAATCTAAAAGAACAATATTGCAATGTAATAATTTACTTAATGTACTTTTAGGATGTAAATTTTTATTGAACTTTGTAGAACTTATTCAATAACATTAGAAATACAAAATATACTTCACAAAATAGTACAATGTACTTGCTTATAATGGAAATATATAATATGTATTTAAATTTCGTAGTTTTTTGTTAATTTAGTTTCCGTGCATGTATAGATGTAAAAAATATTTAAATATAAATATTACAAATAGAGTTTTTATTATGTAATAGTTAGATAAATTAATAAAGTTATAATAATGTAATTGGTTTTAAATCATATAAGTATTTGATATATTAATAATAATGAAAATCAATTATACAATTTTGAAAATTATTATTTGATTTATAAGGATTAATCATATCAAGACAATTTTTAATTGATTCAAATGAAAAAAACATTAATTTGCTGTCTTTATTGATAAAGAGAAAATTAAATTTTAGATATACGTAAGTATATTTATATCTGTATAAATTTAATATAAATGAACGATATATTTAATAAGAAACTTATTTTAATTTAAACAGCTTTTATTCAGAATCTGTTAATTCTGAAAAAAATATGAAATAATGTAATATCACTTATCAATATCAAATTCAATTATATTTTTTAAACTTACAATAACATCATAAAAGCTAGTTGGTTAATTTTTTCAATTTTGAACATTAGGTCAACAATTTAATATCTTTATAATTAAATTAACTATAAACTCTTAACCTTTATTTAATAATTTTTAGTTATCTAAAACTAAACTACTTTTCGTCACGTATCTTATGAAATATAAAACTTATTAATTATAAAAAATATATAAAAGGTCTAAGAGATTTTACATTTTATTCAGATTAATAAAGGTTTTATACGTACATAATTCCTTTTCAAATAGATTTATGGTAATTATTATTACAACAAACATTTACAAAATTAAATATATTATATTTGATATTGTGTTAACTGTAAATAATGTATTAACTTTGTTCTTTTACTATTATAAAATAGAAGAAGGAAAGTCGAAGTAAAGTTCTTTCTTTTATGAATGGAATTGCATCGCATTTATTCAAACTAATTTATCGTAGTTTAATGAAAAGTAAACAAAATCACTACTGATTTAGATGTTATATGTAATATAGCATGGTAATATAACTGATGGTAATTGCGTTTGTATCGTTATCGATTACGTTGATTATAACAATTTTTTTTTTAATTTTATACTCGCTTCTATATTTATTACTTGTTTAATATTAATTACTGCAATCTTCATAAATAAAAATATTAAGCTACTAAATTTACTGTTTCATTAATAAACATAATTTAATCGAATAATTAAAGAATTGAATTGAAAAGATTAGAAATGAAAAGATAAATCAAGAGCACAAAATTTAATTTAACTTTTCTATACATCGTTCATTTATTTATAAACTTAATCTTTATGTGACTAAATTTTAGATAAAATAAAATTGCACTATTAGGCATAAACCGATATATTTTGTATATGTACCGACTCAATCAAATAAACTTCATTTGTAAAAAATTAAGTAAAATTGGTATTGAAGAAAAGTTTTATTGTAACAAAATAATTTTAATAAGTTAATAAATTTAATTTATTCAATTTAATTTTATATCTTAAACACGTAAAATAATAAAATTTAATTGCTTATAAATAAAATTCTTATTTCTTTGAAAAACAGCATAATGTAATAAGAAAAATATTTAATACAAACCAAGTATTTAACTACGTTTGCTGATTTACAGTAATATTTAAAAAGTTAAATATAAAATGATAATCAAAGAAAGTTGAAAGCTATTGAACTTTGAATTCCTGATCATTTGTTACTAATGCAAAAGTTAAAGAACTGAACAACGCAATTTCAACGTTCTGAATGGATATTGATTGCATTATCAGAAAACATGGTTTTTGCATTAAGTAAAGCAAAAACATAATATAAAGCAACCAGCGAATATATATAAATCAAAACACTCACACAATAATATAAATATAAATTTTTACATAAAATTAACTAAAAGCTTAATAATATATAAAATAATATATAAAATATATAAAATACACATATTATTTAAGGTACATAATAATTGATAAAAGAAATATATATATATATATATATATATTATATATATGTTATTAGAAAGTATAACAATGAATCATTGTAAATTCTATTTCTTATATTTTTATATATAATATATTAAATTATTCTTAAATATTTTTTTAAAGCTATAATAAACATTATAATAAAAAATAATTCAGTAAAAGGGTTATATTTTACTTACAGATTAAATTCTTCAATATAATTAAATACATAAACCAATTTTGAAAAACTATATATAATAGAAATTTTTATAAATCATCTCAATAATAATTTATAATTTTACTTCGATGTTTCTTAAAATTTATAAGTTTCTCTTAAAACAGTATAATAATAAATATACGTGCTATGTCCTGATATCCAAAAAAGAAAAGAAAAATTATGATATGCACACTATAGATTATAAGAATTTTTTATACAATCGTTGCAAAGCCACTAAAAATATACTCATTTGATTGAATAACATCAAAATCTATTTTAATGTGATTCTAATGTGCTACATACGTCATACATCAAGAGATTATGACTACGAAAAAACGTCAATAATCTATATATATATATATATATATATATATATATATAGAGAGAGAGAGAGAGAGAGAGAGAGAGAGGGAGACATTAGAAGATATTAGCATGCCATTTATATACCATCCAAAATACAGTTACAGCAGTCAATTTTCTGTCTTTAAATTTTCTGCATTCCAAACACATTTATATTTTACATCTGTATGGTCCTTATAATATTCTTTTATTATTCTTATTTTTGTGAATATTTCATATTTTGTATTTACCATTGTAATATTACCATTATAATATTATGTTATCTATGTATTATGATTTTTTTGTAACAATAACTCTCTTTGTTATTTGGTTAATATTTCATTTGAATTCTACAAGAAAATTTATTAAATACTAGAAGTTTAAATGATAATAAAATTTTAATATTTAATGACAATGTATCCATATTTGATACATAATTATAATAAAAAATTTGACTTGTTATTTGCTACTTTAAAAATGTAATATTAGATTTTTTATACTGACTCTGCAGAATAAGGATGTTCAACTTCATATGCTAATTTTACATTTTTATTATGCTTAATATTGATATTAAATATTAATGTATATTCAATACAAAAATCTATTTAATGTAAATTAATTCAAAGAAAGAAGTTAATTTATACTTGACATTAAAAGAACCTATGTAGCAACGATTTTTAGTACAACTTTGACAAAATTAATAAGAAATCAATCTTGCGTGTCAATACTGATATATAGATGTAGAATTATGTAACGAATCTTCTCTTCTCAGTTCCATTATTACTAGAATTGATTTCTTTTATTTATATTGAATATAATCTATATTTAAAACATATTTCAATAAGTGGTATAAAAATTAGACTAAAATGCTATAAAAGAAAAAATAAAATGCTATAATAAATCAATATCATACGTTGTTATAACCAAAAGAAGAAATCTTCAAAGAAATATTCATCTTATATAGAAATAAACTTTCTTCTTTAAAGGAATTCTTTAAAGATTTTTATATTAATAAAATAAAAATTACTGCAGTTTACACAATGGTTTTGTTACTCAAATACGTAGTAAACTGCTCTTTTGTGCAGAAATAAGTAATTCATTCGTTTGTTTTCATACTACTGTATACTATCCAAATAATATGAAATGATATCGCCCTTGTTCTGTGACTAAATCTGAAAATATGAAATATTTCAATTTATTACTATTGTCACTCATAAAGGATTCCTAACTATAAAAAATTGAAGTAAATAACGAGATTTCTAGTGCAAATATTATCTTTAAATGACTTTTTTTTTTTATTTAGAAGCCTGTTAGATATTTAAAGTTTTAATTTACAAATAATCTTTAATTTCTATTAAACCTTTATATTTGTATTTTTACTTTTAAAAGATTTAAAAATTTATTCATGACTACTTGGATTGCAAATGCTTTGAACATACATAAATGGAAGCATAATTTAACTAGAGAAATAAAATTTAAATTTAAATTATAAAAATATTTTTAAAAAACTTATCAAAAAACTAAATTGCTGTATAATCTTGATTTTGTAGATTGCAATATAATTGAATCTGTATTTTCTTTGAAATTTCATCGATTTTCATTCTACTTTTTCATTTTTTAAAGACGAAATAACTATAGATGAATATACAAAGGGATGATAAATAGTAAATATAATTATTAAATATTTTGTATTATTCAAATTCTTCAATGAATATAGTATAAAACGTATTTTAACTTAAAGCATATAATATTGAAAATTTGCTAATAAAAAGTAATAACAAAACTAAAAATCTCAAAATTAATAAATAGTTACGCATAGGATAAAGTAAATATCTATAAATATGCATGTGTCGTATGGGTGTGTACACCCATATGCATGCAGATACTTCTGTAATGGAGAAAAAGGAAAGACAAAAGAGAAAATAAAAATATCACATATTGATTTCTTTTTTTATTGCAATGTCTGTATCTAAGTATTATCTGTATTTTTCATCATACACACATAAAGTTATAAACAATATACATTTAAGATAAAAAGAGAAATAGTAAATGAAAAAAAGAAAGAAAGAAGTTGGAGTTCAAAGATGTACAAGGATCTCAACTGAAAAATATAAATAGGATACAATGAGATAATATACAATAATAAATGTCAACAGACAAAGAGAAACTTTCTTAATTAATTCAAGTTGGAACTATCAATTTATCATAATTGAAGAGAGTTATGTTATCATACTCTAATCATTTGAAAGTATGTAATTTTCATTAATGCATTAATAAATAAAGCAAGCTTCCTCCATAACACGAATTGAGAATCATTTTAAACATATATAAAAAGAAAATGCATTAGAATCAAAACATCAAACAATTATTTATTGATTTCCAATCGTTTTTGCTTGTTGTTATTAAATGTTATATAAAAAGAAATTTACAAAAGGAATATTATCACGAAAAAAAATATCTTATTTATAAGTATATCAAAATAAAAACAAATATAAAATAAAAAATCTTTAATTATTTTTTATATTTTATATAAAATTAATAATACAAATATAATATTCTATATAATAGTATAAATACTAATAATATTTAATATGCTGATTTTTTAAATGAATAGTACATTCTATTCAGTTACTTTAAAATATAAAAAAAATCTATAAAGAAATCAAACTTTTTTACACAAAAGAATTGGAATATATAGATAATTCTATAAAAATACTACAATACATTATAAAAACATTGATTATTTTTCATTATTAGAATTTTAATATATATATATAAATATATTATCTTATTGTTCCGATAAAATTTCAATTTATTTTATCACATCTATATCTCAAATAGATTACACCTAATTAGTTGTAACTGTCGAATGTGTAAAATTATAGAATACAGAAGTTACGTCTAATTAAGATGTTTCTATTAGCGCTTCCGATTTCACGTAACACATGAACTGATATAAGCAATATCTATAAACAAGGAAAAGTTTCAGTACCATATTTCATATACCATATTTAATTCAATATATTTCAATTTTTGAAACTATCAAAATACTAAAAACAAAATAATTTATGAAAATTGACAACAAAACTAAAATGTTTTTTCTTTTTGTAAGTTGTATATATTTATAATTAGTTATTTGTATTGAAAAGCGATTATAATCAATCAATTTTGAAAATTATATAGAATTATAATCTATTGAAATCACTTTAATCACATTCTACTTTCTATTTGAAGTATCGGTATTAAAAAGTAACATACAAAATTTAAACTACCAATTTAATCAAAGTTACATTAAATTAAAGTTAAAAATAATTTAAATTTGATTTTTACCATAATAATATTATGTAATTAAAAATATTCAAACTATTGTACTAAGATATTATTGTAAATAATTTTTTATTAATTATTTTATTACACTTTAATTGAAATTTGCAAAAAATATGAAAAAGGAAGTATTATTACTCGTAGGAAAACTCTTGAAGTTAATTATTTTTGAATTCGTAATATAATAGAGAAGGCAATTTTCACTTTTACTTTATGATGTATTTTCATATATTATAAGCAATATTAGAAATAAATATGATTTTTATTTCCAATAAAATATTTAAATATATAAATCTTGAATACGTATCAATGTATATGTATCATTTAAAAATATCATAGCTCCAGAATTTATTTATTTTTAAAATTTAAAAGAACTTTCAATTATATATTTATGTAATGTAATTCAATAATTTTGAAATTTTAGTCTTTCAAACGAAAAATATTTTAACACTTTATTTTTTACTTTAATCATTTAATACTTGAAAATTAAATTAAGAAACAAAGTATATAATATAGATATATCGGAGTGCAATCGTTACTGTTAATTAACCATTTAATTACGTTTTCAGTTGAAAGCTGATAACTTTGAATACTTTGAGAATTCACTCACTAATCGATTCACAATATAAATTATCGAGTGGAGACATGAAACTTCTAATTCATATAAAATTTATAATAAAAAGTTTTGTGAAAAATTATCGAGAATAAAAAGTATCTTTTAGTTTCTTTAATATTCAATGAAATAACTAAGAGACATTTAATAAACTTCATCAGTATTACATTTTTTAAAGTACATTAATTATATTTAATATTTTTCCATTTATCATTTTAATTAATTTATAATATTAAATAACTATGTGATTCAAGAATATATTTCGATGTCAACTTTAGAAGTTTTCGGCTTGCACAGGACAATTTAAATCGGTTTTAAGATATTTTAATGTTCCAATGCTTCAGTTCAACAAACTTGTTTCCTCACTATGATTTGGTAGGTCGGATTTATTCTTTCGACAAAACACCGAGTATCTAGTTTACCATTTTTCTTCTAATTTTTTTCCCTTTTAGTATTGTTAAGTACGAACCGATGGCACAAGTGCGACGGATCATATTAGTAAATAACGTAGAATAATGTTTTTAAATACTTGGTGAACATAAATCCATTAGTTTATTAAATTTGTAATAATATTTATATATCAATATTATGAATATTATTAAATTTAAAGTTATTAAGTGAATTAAAATAGGAATACTTTATTTATTAATTAATTGTGTTAGTAAGCTAATAATTATTGTTTATTGGATTTTTTTTTAATTATATAAAAACATTAAAATACGTACTTCATAAACAGTCTAGTACAGCTTTTATTCCTTTATGTATTTTCTTGGTATCTACGTTACTTATCTGTTTATAACAAATATTCATAATTCATAAGAAATTCATAAGAATAATATGTAAGCAATACTTTATTAACAATATTTTTAATAGGTTTTTCTAAGAATAAATTTATTGAATAAAGCATAGCATTAATATTCAACATATATCTAAAATCTTTTAAAATCTTTTGTAATTAAATTTTAAAGTTTAGAATTATGATCATTTTTAGAATTTACTTATTTTATATAATCTTCTTCATAACAAAATATTTTAATCCGTCATAAGTATATGATTTATATATATATATATATATATATATGATCTGCATTTGTAGAATATTTACGTAAAAAAAAATTTTTAATTATAAATTACAATATATATGTCTTAAATGTTCAATTTTACATTTTGATTTTGAACTTCTAAAAATAATATTTTCAGAATATGAAAAATATTAATACTTAGTACAAAATTAACAATATAATTTTTTTGTGCTTACAAAAAAATATTAAATAATTATTTATATCCACAGCTTGAGTAAATTATTTATATATTTTTTTAAACTTACTCGTAAATTTATTAGATACGTCAAACTATTAATATTTGTTTAAAAATAGAGTACCTGGCTAGGAGGGCCACATATCTAGAGTTAGGTGTAAACTCCCAGATGGTGGAAGGGAGGATTGCGGGCAAGTGGACAGGATAGTTAGTGCATGTATTCAATAATAAATAGATTTGGTATTTGTTTTAGTTTATTGCGATAATTGTATTAGTTGTATTATAATGATTTTAGTTTATGCTTGAATGCCTTCGTTTCTTGAGTTTTGTATTGCTATTGCCACAGAGCTGTAATGTGTGTTGCATGTACACGTAGAAGGGCGTAGCCTTCTGGTCCTCTATATGTAATGCACTTGGTGGTGGTGTTATACACGTAGAAGAACAAGGTCGTAAACCCCCGTGCTTCCTTGTGCAGTGGCACGTGGCAGTAGCTTGAATTTGCCTTGGTATTGTCTTATTACTTACGTTGAAGGCTCTGCAGGTGCGCTTTTGGTGGCACTTCATCTTAGTCTGCAGATATTGCTGCGTACGGCGCCTCCTAAGTCTATCTTGTGGGAACTAAACTTGTCCCTTATGCGTTTGCAGATTGTGTGAGCTTGGTCGCTCTACAGTTCCTTACCTTGTGAGGCATATTGTGTATTATTATCATTATTAAAGAATGGAACTTTTACCTTGTGAGTTCTGCAGATTTTGTGCTTTTGATGGCAGCTCGTGATGTCTGCAGGTTGTGCCTCGTGCGGCAGCTTCTAGTTTATGTTTTGTGTTTTTCTGGCTATACCTCGCGTATTGTTTGCTGAATTTACCTTCGAGCGTCTCCTTATAAGTTATGATTATGTTGTGCTCTGTGCACCACTGTTTACTTGTTCCTTTTTCCTTGTCTTGCACTGCTGCGAGTGTATGATTTGAATTTGCACTTATCTTGCACTTGTCATGAGTTGGATATGACTATACTTTGCCTCTTAATCGGCCTTTACCGTCTATGTCAACATCCTTGTTCTTTGGCGTTCCTTTTGAGAAGTAGCCTTGCCTGCTTCTTTTGTGAGAAGCAGTTGCGCCTTGCCGGCGTCTTTCTTAAAAGCATTCTCGGCCACCGCGTGGTCTTTACGAATTTCCTGCTTCTGGGCGTCACCAAACGAATTGATTCTTACTTGCATCCCCACCATGAGAGGGGGACTTCTTTGGCACGCTCGCTTCACTATCCGAGCCACGTGTAGCTGGGTTTGACAACAGCGTATGCGTGCAGTGTTGCCTTTATTATCCCATTTTCGGATGTAAGACGAGTTGGTTTTTGCTTCTATTTTTATGACTTGATTATACCAGAAGTATTATGACCTGTCATCAATAGATGCTTTGTGGCGAGGCCGTGTCAAATGTCTCGTAGTATTAGTTTTATGATGGTTTTTTGCTGGATACTTGGACCTTTGTTCTCGCTAGATGTGTTTATGAATTGTATTTTCTTTAGATATTCGACGTTTTGCTGAATTGTTTAGATTTAGTTAATCCGAGGCGCGTTTTGAATGTTATTTCTCGAGTAGTCGAGAGTTCGCCTTTTTCGGAACTCTTATCTTGAATTTTCCAGATGTTTAATGAGCTGGGAGTTTCTACATTCTTGAACAATATTATATTTGGTTTTAAAATAATTGCGCTTGTTTCGGTACTTTATTTTGCAAATCTAACTAATATTCATTTAGCTAAGTGTTAAACATTAAGACTAAATTTTTAAGGGAATTTACTTAGATATTATTTCGATAAAGCTTTAAAGTGTCAATTTGAAAATCGTTGTGTAGTATAAATTACTTTCATGTACATAATATAAGTTTAATTAATATATTAAAAAACAAAATGAAGACATAATTTGAAATGTAATATGTTAATTTGATAATTCTATTTTCCTTATATAATATTAAATGAAAAGGAATGGATTTTCATTAAAATTTTTTCTAATACCACAAAAGTTCTAAATTATTATTTTAAATTGAAATGACACTACAAAGGAATATTTTATTAAATATTATAAATTTTTTCAAAATAATAAAATGGATAATGGAAAATAAAATGTAAATGTATTGACATTTAATGTGTAGTACATTTAAATTTATTAACTTTTGATAGTGAACTGCTAAGGCTCAATTGCATATTTAAATAATAGTACATATGAACGTATTTGATAATAATAATTAATTATTTGTTAGTGGTTGAAAATTTTCATTAGATTTATAAATTCATACCAAAAATAAAATGGATTAAATTACATCATTGATAAATAATGTCTAGTAAAATATGTTATTACTTAACATAAATAATTAATTTATAATGATAGACGCAAAAAAAAATTTCTACTATATTTTGTAGTATTTTTTATTAATGAAATATTTCTTAGATGATAATTAGTATTTTAAAAACGTACAATATGAAATTTATATTTTTAAATGTATATTTAAAAAATAATCCGATACGTGACTCTAACAACACTATGCAAACATTAAAAGTAAGAAAATTTTGGTAGTATAAATTTATATACCGAGAAAAAAAAGACATCTGGAGAATAGAATAGTATTTCATTATCGAATTTTCTGAAGTTAGGTTTGTGCAACAGAGAAAAGATAAGTGGATTCATGATACCGTCTTATACGAATTCGTGGAAATCCTAGAGGGAAAGTTGTTCTATTACGAAAGCCATGGTCCATCTTACTTTATCAACTAACTTTTTGGAATTGCTAACGTTTGCTAATGTATTGTAATTAAATTGTTATCAATGACTAACTCCGTCTAGGAGATCATAGTTTCAAACTCTTGAATAATCGATCTTTGCAGACGTTTTATTTGTTTTTTATTATTTAGATTCTTTTAATTGTGTCCGTAATTTATGATGAATTTCAATAGAATTTTTTTAATAGTAATAGTAAAATTTAATAGTAATACACATAAGCAGCAAATTTTTCACTATAAATTAACAAAAAAAATTTAAACCTCGTACAACCTAATATAATAAATGGATTGCAAGAAAATTAATATGGTTAGTATAACTTAAGAAATAACAGTCTCGTGATAACATAATAAAAATTTTGTAATTTAAAATAAAATGTTCTTTAAAAAAAAAAATTGTCTCATTTGCTTAAGTAAATAAAAATAACGACCGAAAGATGTAAATTCAAGAATAAATAAATAAATATGTAAATATATGTGTGTGAAATAAAATTTATTTATAAAAAATATATACAAAATAAATAAACTAAACATTTTACTCGTTACTCTTGGAATATTTATTTTATCAAAATTCTTGTTATATAAATAACAAAATACTCTTTTATACTAAAAAAATTGCAAGACTAATTTATAAAATTGTAAGATTGTTTTACTTACGTGACAATTTAATTTTAGTTAAATAACTTTGACTTAATATTAATAATATTAATTAATATTATAATATTAATCATGGAATAAATAATAATTACCGAAAAAGACAAATCTATTATGTCCTAGGATAAAAAGAATTATCTCGAACAGCAAAGCATTTATCAATTATCAATTAATTTTCCGTTCGTATTAATTATTGATTTCTATTAATTGATAATTCCCGTACAATCTATTCGCAAATTTGATATTGTATGACTACAATGTCTATTTGGTTATGTTAACGTAGTTCTAGTTCTAAATACAATACGTCACATCCCTTTCTTGTCAAAATAACTCTGTCTCGTGCATCTAATCTTCTATAGATTTCCACATCTTGCCTGCTTTATCGTGTTTTGAATATAAATCCAATTTTCCTAGCAAATTTATGGGATTTATGAATCCAGCTTTTGTCCCTACACTCAATCAATATTTTTCTTAAAGCATTTCAATTTTCTTCTTTTTTACAATTTGAGAACAGTGCACAATGATTAATTTTATTCGCTTGATATATTTAATAATAAGACAATTAATTTTTTCATCTTGTTGGATAGTTGAAACTACAATTGATATAATGAAAATGAAAAATAATTAGTTATTATTTTAATATAATTATATGCCAATACATTTATAGTAAGTAAATGTAGATATTATTTTACCAAACGTAATAATTAAAGGCACACACACACGCGCGCCCGCGCGCGTATATATATATATATATATAAGAATTGTTTGTAGTACATTTAGAATAAATTTTTTTTTAGATATTTATAATTTTCCGATTTTAAGTATTAATGTTAATTATCTTAAATATACAATTATTTGGAAACCAAATAGTTTTACTTATTCATAATATTTTGAACCAGAGTTTTAAAAAAAATTAGTTATAATTTTTTAACTTCATACAAATTTTTACTGTTTAATAGCATAACTATAGACAAAATTTTTTTCATATGTATATTTCATTTTTTTAGAAATACTAGTGATAAGAAAAAGTATCTTTTTTCAGTATACAAGTATGTTCGTGTCATACAAATACAAAGATCAATGTATACTCATATTTTGAAATAAAAGTATAAGCAAACTGATTAGCATATGAATATTAAAAAATTTTTGAAGTAAGTATTTCTGTTTAATATTTTACTAACTTACAATATATCGCCTTGATGGATAATATTTCCTAATTTTTCATTTAAATATTATAACTATTATATTATTTTTATTTATTGTAAAAAAAAAAATCATCGTTTTGAAAAAAAAAATTTAACTACCATTGCTGCATTCTAAAATCTATAGTACAATGTTATCTCTGCATGTGTGTATATATGTAGATATAAATATATAAATAGATATTAAATCAGATTATATAAATATAGTGTCACTTGTATTTAATGATTCGATTAGTAATCCTTTAATTGTATATCCATGATTTATAAATTAATTAATTATTCATTTATAATGTAAAAGTTTTTAATTTATATATTTTAAGTTTTTTTACTTGTAAATATAATAATTATTAATTCGTTATGTATTATAAAATTTAAAATGAATTATTCTTCAAGTGAGTAGTCATGTATTAAATTATACCTTATCTTAAGATTTTAGCTCATCATAAGATTTATTCTTTTGAAATATTCAAATAAATAAACGATAAAACTTTTGACAGTTTATTGCACATTTATTCTTTATAATACAACTTACAAATATATCGCAAAATTATATTAAGTTCATGTCAGTAAAATTATGATTATTAAATAAATTTATTAATTATTAAAAACTGCAAATTCAATCCATTACACATAAAATTCACTCGGTAATTGATTTTACCTATGAAATTAACATTTACTAAGAAATATTGACAAATTATCTCTAATAAATTCATTGTGAAAAACCATTTTTATTAGTAATATAAATAATTATAAGGGAAAAGTATCTTTTCTACCTATATTATATAGAAAATTTTTTTTTATAAAAATATGAATTACGAACTTAAAAAGATTATGTTATTAGTTTTGATTAAATGCTAAGTACCGTACTTTTAGCAGTAAAGACGCTATCTTCCAAAGACGCTACCACTATTTTAGTTTCTCCAATTTTGTACGTGTTATAATTAAATATATACACTGTACTTAATTTTCAATTGCCATAATACTTAAGAATTATATTATTAAAAATTGTAAATCCCACCTAATTAATATCTTCGCAATGTTAATCTATTATTAAAAATATGAAAAAAAATTGACACAACATATAAATTTCTTAATTAAATTATTAATCAATATAATAAAACTTAATCCGCGTAAAAATGTTATATCTAATGAAAATCTTTAATAAAATAATAATCATCGATAGTTTATTGAAAAATATATCCATTGTTTACTTGGAAATCGTTAAATATAGTTGTAGAAGACTTTTTTTACGTCTTGCTCCAATTTTTATCATTAAAAAATTAAACGGTATATAACACTATATGTTACCTAATTTATTGATGTATTTTAATGATAACATTTAATAATAATTGTCTATTAATATTAAATTTAATAAAATATTTTATACAAAGAATTATATAAAAATGAATGAAATTATTAATTATATGAATCAAGTTCAACTCTTAACATGAGTGTATGTGGTTGCTTTGTTTGAAGTTAAATGCAAGACACGTAAAAATATATTATTACTCTTATAAAAGTAATAAATATACTACAGAAAGTATTCAATAGTTTTTTATGTTGATTCGAAAAATTATATTAATATAAATACTTTTAATAAAACATTCTAATTTTAATTTGTGTAGATTGAATGTAATAAGTCTCTTAAAATAATTATAAAATATATAAATATATATATATATATATATATATATATATTATGTAAAATTATTACAATTGTATTGATTTTCTTTTAAAAAAATTACAACTCCTTTTATAAAAATACAACTTGATTCCAAAAATAAAAAATGTATAGTCAGATTAATTGGTACACTTACAAAGTACATCTATGAGTAACTTGTAAAATGCAATATTTGGAACAACCGCAATTATATATTTATAAATAATTATAATATTCCGCTAATGAATATAAAAGTGTGTATTTCGGATATTAAATTATTAATTTTTTGAAGATTATTTATGACATAACTTCTTAGTATACATATAAATATTACAAAGTAAAAATGTTTATAATATTTAAAAATCTAACTAATTTCTAAATACCCTATTATACACTAGAATTAGAAAGATTATTGTATTGAAATCACTGTTCTATAGCTTAGCTTAACGTAGCTTAACGAAGTTCTTAATTACTTAGTAGGATATAATATAACAATACTTAGTAGGATTTATATATTAAAAATTAAAATAAAATATTATTGCGTATATTAGGAGTAAGCTCATAATAATCATGCAATATTGCGATAAAACAGTTCTATTATTAATTCCAGACAATTTTGTAGATTTCATAGTAATATGATTTGAAAAATAAAATCAATAAAATTTATAGAATTAAAAACAAAAGGATGTTCTGTATATATCTATAAACATTATGTTAATGAAAGTAAGACACATTATTACTAAAACTATTTTAATAATAAATATTTATTCTTCATTTTAATACTCTGTAAAGTTAAAAAAAGCTATGTAATATATTTATGCGTTCTTGCTTATATCCATAATTAAAATAAAGCTTTATATCAAATTTCGGGGACATAAAAAATATTATTATTTATTTTTGTGTATTAAAAAAAGACTTATGGTGCGTATCACACAGAAAATATAATTAAATCCAAATATAAAAAAGATTTTTTTAACATGTACTTAATAAGTCTAAACGAATTTCTGAATTTTGCTATTTTACTATTTTCAATTATAATATTTATTTAGTGTCTATTTGGTATTTTTTAATATATGTTAAAATCAATAAAAATTAGATTGCAAAAACTAAATAGAATAACTTGTAGCATAGTTCGTAACAAATTTATTTTAGTAAAAAAAGTACTATTTTGTTAATTGTATCAAATCAATATTTTTAAAAATTAATTAGAAACTTTTTAAAGAGAATTAAATAAGTTATATAATCGTATCAAGAATATAAATTGCTATATTTATCATTACACTTAACTCATTAATTTTCTCCATATTTTAACACTCTGCGCACTGCAATCATATTATATATGTATATATGTGTATCTAAAAAAAAGTTATATCTTTCTTAATGGAAAAATAGAATTATTATGTATTGATTCAATCAGGAACATCGATCTCGTCCAACCATCCTTTGGGTCGAAGATCTCTTATGACTACATATCTTGTTATGAGGCAAAGTACGTTTGCTCGTACTCCTATTTTCATTAAAATTACATGACAATAAATACAGTTCGCCCTTTGGCTCCAATTGCTCAGGAATATAACCAAAATTGCAATATGACATGAATATACTAATAAAATACAGATATAGGTGGAAAGTCGCTATTACTAATTATGTTAAAATATTAAAAAGTATTCAATAGCGAACAAATAATTAGAACAGATTTAATATTGTCGTTGATAGAAGCCAAATGCCTAAACAATTGTAACGCCATATTTCGCCGATAACAAGTACAATAAATAAATATTCACCGCAATATTAAATTATCGATTTTTCTTTTATATAGTTATTTATATAGACCTATAATTCGGATACAAGTTCTTCCGTCAATTAGGAACGGCTCAGTCTTATATTTCTCTTCTTCTATTATTTCCTTCAAGTGTAATTTTTTTCGAACAGTTACATAAACGTTTATTTACTCAGACGATATACACACTTCTTGCAATTCATTATAACATTGGAAGTTTTCTAGATGTTTTTATTTTATTACAATTTAAATGAATATAAATACAAATTTTTTTTATTAAAGACGATATTTTAAAAATTTAAATTTATAAAAGATTTTGAATTATATAGAAGAAACAATCCATTTATTTATTAAAATAAATTGAAATAAACGTGATTTGATTAGAGATTTCAGATACAAGGTTTGCTCTAAGAATATCAAATATTACTTTCAATTATATATATATATATATATATATATATGTGTGTACGTAAGTACATACATATATAAAACTGGATTTACAAGAAACTTTGAAAACTGTAAATATACAAATTATTTTATATGCTCAATTTTTTTTTATTTTTTCAAATTCAAATTCTATTCATTAATATATTAATATACATAATTATTATTATACATACATAATTACAATTAATTAATATACATATACATTAATTAATATATATATAAAAAAAGATATATAGATCTTTAAAAACTAGATTAAATTGATGAAAGTTATTGAAATTTCGTTAAAATAAATATTGTTCATACTTGTTAAATTTATAGTTAATATCAAAAATAATTTATTTAGGGTATTAAATCTTGTTATGTATTGTTAAATTGATATAAATAATTTCCACGCAGTTCAAACTGATTACAATTTTTAAATGAAATGATTCAATGCAAATATTATTATACAAAAAATATACCATAGACTGTTTGATTTTATATTTAATTAAAAATGTATATTACAATTGATGAACATTTGATTAAGTCATTCATTAGCAACTCAATTTTCTGCATAAAAGCTATCATCTATGAATTCTCGTTCACTGTTATGCTTTCTTTATTTTTACACTGTTTTTAAAGTTTCAATTATGTGTTTTAATATTGAGTGATTTTATATATGTAACTTTTCTTCGAACAATATATTGAACATATAAATGTAAAATCTTAGCAAAAAAATATTTGAAATACTTATACATTGTACGATTTTGCCTAATTAGTCTTAAGATATACTACACAAATGATTAATTTGAAAGTACTAATATGAAATTTTAATTTATATTTATATAAAAGCGAAAAATTTATTTGAAATATTTAAATAACTCTTTTAATAACTGATTTTATTCTATAGCTGAGGGTGAAAACGAGAAGAAAATTAAGTCTTGACGTGAATTTTTTTTTTTTATTTAAAAAATATACTTAATATTTAGCTTTATAAATTTAAATTTAAAAATTCAATATTCTATTTTAACAATATATTTGTGATAAATATTTTATTTATCGACAATAAAAACATATTCAAATTATTAAATGTACTTACATATCATTTTGTCAACGATGGTTAGTTTTTAAATTGAAGAAAATATATATTAGATTAATAAATTATAAAATGGTAATCATAATAAATTATACTCTATTATAAGAGAAAAATAGAGATCTTATACATAATTGGTAAAAAGGATTTTTATAAGTGTTTAAACTCCTAAAAGGAAGGTATGATAAAATATTGAATATATGTATAAAGCAAAAATTGTATTATGATTTTGATAAATTCTGTTAGAATACTAACACATATAATTTATGAAATTGTAAAAATATTACCTTGCACGACAGTATATAAAAATACTATTATTTATTTTAAATAAAACTGAATTATCGAATATATTTACGGCTGTAAATTTACTTATATCTCACGTAGTGAAATACATAATTAATAAATACATTTTAGTTTCCTTTGCACAAAAATCTGCTTTTGACAAAACTCTATGAAACAAGTGGAATTATACTTGATAAATCTTGTATAATATTGTTTAATTACATAATAATTATTTAATTCATAATATATTCATTAATACATATGTCATTCGATATAACTCATTAATAAGTATACTAACACATCTAAAAAAATAAGATATTTGAACAAGTAAATAATAAATTTAATAAAAAATACACACATTAATATTGTAAAAATAAAATATTTAACTTTAATAATTGATATGAAAAAGTACAAATAATTATATGTATAAATTTATATGTAACAATTTTTATTTTTATATATTTAATATAAAATTAAAATGCAATGTGAGTATGAGCACACTTACTTTAATAGGCGATTAGACAAATTTCACTGACATAACATTTTATCCAATGGATTCTTTGAAAATAGTGTCGATAGAATACCGTAATTAAAGAAAAATAGCTTAAGTTGCACTACGATACGTGTGTAGCATATTAAACTGCTGACAATAACTTTATTCTGCACAACTGCGCTCTTCTCGGAAATTCGAAGTCACATTCCATTTAAACCATTAAATTGGTATTACTGCCCAAACGACGATTTATATCTATACTACGTGGCATTCACAATAAAGTTTATTGTCTGTATGATGATGAGAGAAGATGTGATGTTTTACCTGCTAATGTTAAGTGCACTCACATAAGTTTTATGCGGAGCACAATTTATTACAGTCAGCTGAGAAATCATTGCTTTAAATTTTTACTTTATCTACTAAAAAATATATGCAAAATTATAAGTAACTGGTGTATATTTCATAGAATAACAGTTTGTATAATTAAGTTTATAGAAAATCAGTCCTGTTACATCACGTTTTAAATTATTTCTAATATAAATAATTTTAAATATGATAATTAATTCTAGTGATTTATTTTATACGATAAATACTGAATAACCATCCAAAAATGTAATTAGAATATTTTAACTGAAACATACAGAATTTAAAATAATAAAATTTTAATTATTCATAATATTAAATAATATATTTAATTCGATTTAATTCCTAACTTTATTTTTTTTTAATGATCATAAACCAATCCTTTTAATGGTATACTAATATACGGAAGATAAACAATTTATAAATACATCATTATTAATGCATTTTTAATCTAGAATTACATAGGAAATTAACTAACTGGATTATATTTAAATTGTTTATCAATTGTGCAAAAGTGTCAAAAGTGCAAAGTTTATTATGAAAGTTTTTCCTTGTTTACAATTATTTTCTAATCATTGTAAAAAATTCAATGCCTAAACTTATTGTTATCATTAAATTAGCATTTTTTCCCTTGAAGTTACTACAATAATGATTACATGTATAAAAAGTAATTTATGAAAGCTCTATCATAATTCATTTCATGTCAATATTCCTCAATGAAATATTCAAGTAAAAAATTTTATCTCAGTTACAGTGTACATTTATTGTTTTACCTAATTTTCAAATTATTCTTTTGGAAGACAATTAGTATTATTGTAAATACTAATTCTTTTATAATTATTTAGTACTTACTTACAATATTTATATTTGGTATAATTATGGCAATTTTCAATTATTATGATATTCCTTTATTTTTCATATTTTAAACGTTCAATCTTCAAAAAAAAGTATTTTAAAATATTTTACTTGTGTATACCTTTTTAAAAAGCACATGCAGAAATAAACAATTTAATACAATCATATAAATATTATTATTACTATTATTAATGGGATTTGAAAGATTTTTGTCACTGACATAATCTGTATAAATATATAATAAGTACAAAAGTAAAAAAATTTATAATTATTAAATATAATTTTTACTTAATATTATAATAATTTTTATTTGTAATAATACAATGTGTGAATTTATGAATTGAATATTAAAATTAATGATACATTAGCAAAATAACAAATAACAGTGGAAGAAAGTACTTGTTTGATGTTTTGAAATAAATACTAGGTAACAATAAGTACTAAATATATAAACTAGATAACAATAAGTGTACATAACTTCCAATCTTTTGAACTGTTATTTCAACTATATAGATCTCATAAAATAAAAAATCAAAGGAAAAAATATTTTCCATTAGTTGTTAACACATTAAACGTTGATTATTCAATATTATTGTCACTCAAAAGAGCAAGAAAATTATTCTTGAATACGGTACGTAATAATATTATCAGAAGTTATATTCAGAAATTTACCAAAGTTGCAGATAAAATCATCAAAAGCAGCTGAACTATATTTTTTTATTTTGTAGCCATCCTCTATTTACCACTGCAAATGACTTCTTGTCAATGACAATTCTATTCCATAAATACTATATTAATAATAATATGATAAATTTAGCTACGTAAAATCCTTAATGTAATAAAATATTAAAAAAAAATAATATATAAAACTTAAATAAAGACACACACATATATATATTTATATATATATATATATATATATATATATATATATATATATATATATATAAGAATGTTAAACAAGAATAACATAAATTATAAATACATTTTATGAAGAGTAGTCATAATATTTAAGAGTTAAATCAGAAATCTAGATACATAAATATGCACAAAAAAAATGAGTGGTTGATGAGTGGTATTTCTGCAATCAGAACTTCCTAACTATTATCAATTTTTCTCAGTTCACGATTTCATCATTTCAGAACAAAACAAACAATTTAATTGGCCCTAATTAAACTATAAATACAATGTTTGATATGTATCTTACTAGATTATAAAATTACACTTAAAAATAAAAGAAATATATATATATAGGATTCTTATAATAATTCTTCTTATTTGATTATACTGCAATTTTTTAACAATTTATTCTATTTTGAAACACACCAATATTATGTACCACAGGATTATAGTAAAATAATATTTATCATTGCAAAATCGTTATAAAATTGCATTTATTATTTGTTATTGTATACGGAGAAGAATTAATTTAAAATTATGTAGACAATCTAACATAATATAATTGATTTCTTGTATGAAACATTAATTACTAAAATCATTTGTAACATTAAAATACGGTGATGTGATCTCACTTGTCCTACTTTATTTATATATTTATAAATTTTATATACAGTAAAAAGCGCTTATGTAAATAATCAAACTTTTAATTATATAATATCGTCATTTACCAAATGATGTCACATACCAAATGATACCAAACCAGTGCACAAATCATGATGAAAATGTATAAATTGAACATTTTTATTTTCTTAAAACAACTAATGTATTAATATTAAATAAATTATAATTAATAGGAATATATTACTTATATTTTATGAACGTTATATTTCAAAACAGTGTAAATTGATTACAAAATTTTACAATATTAGCTTACAGATAAAAGTTTTACATAAGCTATAAATTACTATCTGTAATATTAAAATATTTTAATATTCCATTCATCTATTTTATTATTCATAATTAATATTTCTTTTTCGTCCTGTTTTAATACCCATAAAATTTTTTAAAGGTTTTTAAAAGTTTTTTTAATTGATATTCTTTTCTGCAATACTAATAAATAATTTAATCTTGAGTCAATATAAACATATAACATATGCTAACAAAAATAATTTATTTAAATAATTTAAATTATATCCCTTGTATTTTCGACAATTTATCAAACTCAATGCTTTTAAAATAATAATACTTAGCTGAGTAATGTGAGGTAATGTGGTTTTTATTCAAACGATAACAGATTACTATTGATAAATTGTCGTATATCAGCCTAAGTGTCAGACTTTTTAGAGCAGTAAAAAAAAAATTAAATGATTTTATAAGAGAATTGAGTTACAATAAAAAATAAAATAAAGCGTGTACAAGAAAACAATTTCATTTAATAAAATAATGTTTGAAAATAAAAAAGTATTTCTAATAATTCATATTAGTAGATAACTTTTAATCTACAAATTGGTTAATATTTGTTTTCACTGATGTATACATGCACACATGTAAGAAAGGATGTATCCTTGCATACTTTTGTCAAGTAAAAGATTTCATCACGGAGTTAGTATAGTAAGAGAATCCTCCCTAAAATTTTATCGCATATTCTCATACGCGCGCAGTAGTCTTTCTCATAAATTCCTAATATTAATAATAACAATAATTATCCTAATCCTAATAACAATAATTCCTAATATTAAATAATTACTAATAATATTTCATATACGCTTTAAATGCTTTTGATGCATAACATTATTTCAATTCGTTACAACTTTTTATATAGATAATAAAATTAATATTTTGTCCACTATCTTCTTGAATTATTTTAAAATTAGCTTTATAATATATTTCTCTCCAATCTCTAGTATAATTGTAGTTTAAATAAAATAAATGTGATCAAATACTTTTATATATAATTCACCTAAATTATATATTTAAGTTAGGTAAAAAATTAAAAGTCTATATAATAATTGCTTATTAACGATGGAAGAATTCTGATTCTTTTAAGATAATAAAAGTATGAATGTTATAATTACTCCTCGATATATGTTTCTAATATATGTTCTATCTAATATCTAAAAACATTTCCTTCCAAGCTTTTATATTTCAGGTACCTATTTCTTATACATTTACAAAAGTATACTTAGTTATAAATATCCTTAAAATGCATGGAATTATACTATTGTAAAGCATTAACTTTTTCCATCAATTAATTTATGTCCAATTTTTTTTATATATAAAAATTTATTTGTACTTATTGTTTCAAATAAATTATAAAAAATAATTATGGTATTATTTATTTGTTTTTAATTATGTTTATCAAAATTTCATATTTTGACAATAGAACATAAATAATATGCAACTTAAATATGTATTTGATTGGTGAAAATATAATTAAATGCACCTGTAAAAAGTTTTTCAGATATTACATTAAATTGTTGAAATCTGTATTAATGTTCTGTTATGAAAATTATAAAAACTTGCTAAATTGCTCACATTTACGTTTTCATTTATTAAAATTGGAAACTAAACATTATTAAATAACTTACCAATATTTTAAAATATTTATATACATAAAGTTAATCTACTCTGAATCTTTGAATTAATTGCTTTATATAAAAAATAAAATCTTCATTTATTCGATGTTAACATTATACACAATGTCTTATTTGATTTGTTGTATGTACAATAATATTTTATTCAATGGCACAATAAAACAATTTATTTCTGTAACAAAATTAATAAATTGACTCTCATATACTTGGAATAAAAAATGGAGAATTTTTAAAAAATGTCAGCTATCAATAGTCATTGTACATATAAATTTTGGAAACTTAATTAATTTAATTAATTTAATTTATTTTACTTTATTATTTTAATTATTTTTTTCTTTAATTAATTTACTATACCTAATAAATTGTATATCCTACTATTAAACGTTGCAATAAAACATAAAATTTTTATTAAAACTTCGCAACTCAAATTAATAGCAAAATTTAATGCTATTTGCAGCCAAACTAGACGGTGTAAAAACATATATGCGAATGAGAAGAGTACCAAATCACCTGCAAGTCAAAGTTATAAAGTGGTTTGATTACCTGTGGTTAACACAAAAATGTTCCGATGAAGAAAAGGCTGTCAGCTGTTTACCAGGTAAATAAATCATTACTGTTATATTATTCTTACGTTGTAGATAAATTGTCACAATACAATAATTGTATGGTTTCATTTTGGAAACTTATTTGAAACTCGATATTTTAACTTCATTTAATTCGAATCTAATATTATTCAATTTATTCAAGTATTTTTCATTAATCAACTTATTATTATTAGATAATATTTGCAAAATCCGTATCAAATTTATATTTTTATCTAATATTATATTCAATTCCGAAATAATAACTTAGTATTTTTAAATAAAATTAAAAATAAAATGTTTTTAAAATCCAATCAAATAATATATACTATTCTTTAAAGTCAATAAATGATAAGAATTTATTAAAGTCTTCTTTACTCACCTTTCTTTTTATTTATTAAAAGCTTTTACTACTAAACTAGTACTTTTCCGTTTATTATCATTTTTAGATAAATATTAAATATTTCAAAACTTTTTCATATTATATTAATTCTATACTATGGAATATTATAAATTTATTTAGTGCATATTTTTGTGAATATATTTTATGTTACAATTTGTACTCAAATTGCTATATACACGTTAATTGAAACTCTTTATTACAAAGAGTATTAAGCAAAATAATTAAGATTTACAAAATTTAAAAATTAAAGTAATAATCATAAAAAAAGGTGTATTTAGAGTGAGAAAAAAGAATTATATGAAAAATTTAATATGTTTTTTAAATATTTAAATCGATGTAAAGCAAAGATCAAAAGTAATATCAAGTAATATAATCAATCATGAAATTGACAATTATATACTGCCATTTATATGAATATTTTTAAATATTAAATATTAAAATCAACTAAAATTTGTTACAATAATGTAAAATAAAATCATAAAACGTAGAATTTGATTAGAAAAATCTGAAAATTCTGAATAAATTAAAGGGAAAATGAAAATATAAAATTTTATGTTCAAAAGTTTTAAAATTTTAATAATATAACATAATATACTAACAATTTTTACAAAAAAATTATTTTATTTTTTAAAATAAAAATATAACTACGAAAATTAAGCATTATTATTAACAAAATTATTTTTAAATTTTAATATAAACAAACCACAAAAAAATTAATTAAATACGTCATTTAAAAATACTTTGATACTGCCAGGTTTGATTTAAAAAATATATTTAAAATATTTGATGTTCAATGAGAAATTCGCGACTAAACAAGTAATATAGAATAACTGACAATGTCATTCATATTTTATTCCTTAAATTTTGATGAAATCGTTTACATTTGCGCTATCCAATTATATTTAGAAACCGAAGTTTTAATGGAAATTCGGATCTGACAAATATCATTAGTCAGTTAGCTTGTCAAATGTCAAAATTTATTGTTTTCCTTTATTTTAGCATTTACCTTTGTTTGTGAAAACAATTATTCGTTATAAACTTTATACATCTATATTTTCAGCTCAAATGCAACTCGTTGCAACTTATGCATAATTTTAAACTCAGAACCTGAATGCTGCTTATCGCAGTTATTTTAGTATACATACGTATTTTCATGCTTTTACTCTTTTTGCTTCTCCTATTTCTATCTTAAAAAGAAGAACATCAAGTAAAAGAAATACATGAGTTCTTGCAACTGATCTTATGTAAATCAATGAATTAATGTGTTAATTTAAAACATAATCAATATTGAAAACTTTTGAATCGCTGAATTCTCGAACTTATAATTGACATCTTTCAAGTATTCTTGGCTCAAATCTGATATATGTTTAAAATAATATTTTCAACTATCAAATATATATCTAGATAATTGTTTCAGGTTCGTGTTTAAAGTTTTCATAAATTTAATTATATCATTTTGTATTATTATTATTTATTATCTTATTATTGTATCTATTATATTTTGTCAATTATAAAATCTGCTGGACATAGCATAATCGAAAATTCTATATGACCAATTTTCATATATAGCTACTACATTGTAGCACAGTGTCTCGGGTAAATCCTACGTGCAATCACGCAATAGATATTATTTTTATTGCATGTCAATACACTCGGAAAACATACAATCGAATGGCACTACTATTACTGTAAGCTGAGCGAATATGACTCGAAATCGACTGCTATCAAATACCGATTGAATAAAAAAATCGAAGGCCAATTAACTACTTTCGACTCATTCCCGCTAATTCCTGAAGTCACTGTCTGCGTTGCTCATAATAAATAAACATATTTAAAAAAATCTTTAATCGCTTTGTATGAATTGCTCCTTTTATATGATATAAAATAAATAAAAATATTATATTTAAGAATAAATTATACTTTATAAGACAGTAGACGATCGAAACATTTAGAAAAATATTATGATTAATCGCATAAATATCTTTATAAACTGATGTACAAACTCGTTTGCATACATGTACGAACAATTTACTAAAATATCAATCGAGTAACTTCAATTTTAAAAATTCAATTATATAAAAATATATGAAAAAAAAAATGAAAAGTAAATAAGAATTCTGTTACATTTCAATTCTAAATACTTCGGTAATTTGTCAATTAATACCAGTCATTTATTAATAAATGTATTTTACAATAAGAAGAATCTTTTAATAATATTAATACTAATTTATTCTTTTTTGTTAAATATTCTACAGTCAATTGCAATATATTAATGAATAAAATGTAACATACAGTTAAAAGAGTCAATAATTATTTTTAATTATTCTCATTACCTATAAAAAAAGGTATTACCATGATGTATGATTATAACTAAAAAATCAACAGAGTCTTTACGCACCCAAAGCAGATAAGAAATACGCCAAACATACAAGGAGAGAAAAAACATTAAAATAAAATAAAAAGTAAGTTAAAGAAATAAAAAAAATAAAGTGAGGAAAAATGAAAAATTGTAAGACAAATGAAAGTAAAGATAAAAGCGGAGCGTTAAATGAAAAACGCTCAAAAACTTTTGTAAAATTTATAATAAAAATAAATAGATTATATCATTATTTATATATTATTTATATTTATATGTTAATTTATATGATTTTATTTTATTTATATATTATTTGTATTTGGATATGATTTTATTTACAAATTATTTTGATTGTATTTATTATTTATTATTTTATATGCTTTTTGTGATATATTAAATAAATTTGAAAAAAATTGTACATTTCGTGCTCATTGAACCAAATACGATAATTTATGAAAAATATTGTACATCTGAAACGGTTCTTTTAATATATAATTGTTGGCACATAAATACTATATAAACACTTCGTTAAATAATATTAAATATAAAATTATAAAAATTTCTATTAAACATTATAGAACTTGATTTATTATTACTAATTTTAAATAACGAATTAAATTTGTTTGGGTTGATTATAATAAAGAAATATTTTCAACAATTTTATTTAAAAAAGCATTTAATATATTTTAAACTTTCAATTCAAAAGAAATTTGGATTTAAGACTACTGAATTTAGATGTATAATAAAGAAAAGGTTTCAATTATATCAATAAAAGAATCTATGCTTGTAAATTTATTCAGTGTCATTCCAAATATTATGTAAGATGACATATCAACTTTCAGTCATCCGTTCTTTACATTATATTTTAATAAATATAATATTAACTTTACCAATATACTATTATTTTAATGTCCTTACAATTTTTTTATAATAGTACATTAAAAAATCTTTTAAAATACATTAAGTAAAAATATAAAATAATTTAAATGATATAAAATGATAAATATGGAAAATTTGTATATAATATATACTTCTCATATTCGACTATATCCATAATAACAGTAATAACAGTAATAATATATGTTAAACTAATAACGATCATAATAATAGCAGTCATAATAATAATAATTTTATTAATATAAAAGCTTTCAGTTATCTCATTCTCCCTGTTTACGCTCTTTTTTCGTATAGAATCAAAACTATATATACGTCGATTTAACAATCTTAAAAATTTTGGTAAATCAAATAATTGACTTTTTCATCATCTTCAATGGCTATACAATGTGCCAAAAACCAAAGATATAGTCATCGATTTAATTTTCCATATCTTTTCTTCACTCTCAGAAATATGTAAATATAATCGAAATTCTAGTTCTTTCGATATACGATTGATTTACTGAAATTTGTCAAATTCTCTCAATGGAATGAATTATCTTTCTCATGCGTAAACAGGGTCCAATCTTTTTTCTTCTTTTCACTGAAAAACCTTTATTCTTTGGCTTTTGCACCTTAATTTTCAACATGGATTTATTGGCTTAAAAAGAAGAAAAATCGTGACTTTTCCTTTTATTCAATAATAAATTAATTTAAATTACTATACAAAAAAATTTATCATGTCAAAATGTAAAATATTTTATTAATAAAAATTTCTCGACTGAGAAGACATAAATTCGATTAGAATAATCATTAGGTTTCCCTTATTATCCAAAAATTTTATTTAAATTTTATATAAGATTCCTTAGACATTAGCAAATTTATTAATATCATATATTATTGTCACAGCAAACATACGATCATTTAATTAAAATGTATTGAAATTATAGTATTGCAAACTTCGACATAAATATCTGTCGAATACAAATTTTATCTTTTCCATCATTTATATCATTATATATCAAATATAATTTATTCATTATAATATGTAAGATTTATCTTATAATAATACATAAGTGGAATTCAATAAATACTGTAGACTGCTTTTTTCCGAACCAAATTTCATTTGGTATTTTTAAAATTTTTCCAATTCCAATGCAAAATATATATATATATATGTATATACATAATTTTTTACCTACTTCATTGCTACTTCACTATCAAGATGATATTTAAAACGAATTGATTTCTAAACATGTTAAATGTTAACAAATAAATTGTTTTAATCAAAATTTATCCGAACCTATCAGAGTAATATGTAGATTTTAATTGCACGATTTTTTATTCTAATAATATGCCTAAATTTTTAATATTTACCTAATAAATATTGAAATATTGTAAATGTTATGAATGAAACATTTTTCCTCTTGTAAAATAATAAATTGTTTTGTTACTAAATAGGATAAACTTTGAGTAAAAGCACCATTTACTAAATTCAAACCGTATATATATTTTTAAAATTAATTTATCTTAAAGATATATTCAAAATTTGGAAAAACTCTTAACTTATATTTTCCGAAATATAAAAGAAGTTCAATTAAAATTTACATATAAGATTTATATATTAATAATGTAATGGTTAACTGATTAATTATAAAAACAAAATATGTTACTGACAATTTTTTAAACATTTATATAGTAATTTATCTAAATATAAAGCAGGTACTGCTCTTATTTGTAAACAGAATATTTGAAACCAGTCATATTGTATGAAAGATTTTCAAAATTTTTTCAAAATTTGTTGTTTTTTATATATATTTAATATTTGGATATTTGTAATTAAAAAAAACATTATTGATAGAAGAATATTTATGAGAAAACATAATTTAAGCTTTTTTAACAGATCCGTTAAATTTAATTTACTATATATATACTGTTTTTTCAGATAAATTGAAGGCAGAAATAGCTATAAATGTTCATCTGGACACGCTTAAAAGGGTTGAAATTTTTCAAAACACGGAGGCTGGCTTTTTATGCGAACTCGTGCTGAGGCTACGCCCAGTTCTTTTCTCACCCGGAGACTATATCTGTCGGAAAGGTAATAGAAATTAATATATTCTTACATGTTTGAACTATCAATGATAATTCGGCGAAAAGAAAAAAATACAATGTCTACATACAAACAGACAGTTAAATTAAACAATGATGATATATTACAATTTCTTGTCTAACTTGTTCGAGTTGCATCCATCCCTCGAATATTCTTGTATATTTAACATAAAAGAATCTTAAATTCTTCAATGTCCAATTCTTCAACAATATTTCTGTACAAATTCTTTAGAAAAACCAAAATAAATATATGTATTTTTTTTTCTTCTAGTACAATATTTATATATCAAAAGTTTACATTACATCTGCTTATTTTATCTAAGTTTCATTTTTAGTTTGAAAGATTTAGCTTGTATAGTAATTTTCTATTATTTAATTCTATTTTTTTTAAAGATCTTTCATGCCATACGTGCCAGCGCAAATACACTGAAAAATAATTTGTCAAAATAATCTTACTTTACATTTTATTGTTAGATATATTATTTATACATGTATGAATATATGTAAAAAATTGAATAAATTTGTAAAGAATTTACTTCCCTATCTTTTTCACTGATGGTAGGTATACACATCAAATTATACGTGAAATAACGACGATCTAAATTCATATAATTGCTATAACATCGAACTATTAAGTCACGCTTGCGTACCTAAAAATATTCAACAAATTAAACTTTATGAGATTTTTGAAATACGTATATATACATCATTGTCGACAAATATGTATATTCATATATTTAATATTCATATTTATTTACTAATAACTCAAAAAACTTTTAAATTCAAGTTATAACTATTTCATTGCAAAATTATAATCTCTAAATAAATTTTTTTAGCAGAATTATATTCTTTTTATTTTCATTTTTATTTATTTATTTTATTGTTTTTACAGAATATTCCGTACATATTAAATATTAATATAATAAAATATTTTGGTATGCAAATAATTTCGTTCGAATCATTAATCAATATAAAATATTTTTTAGTGAAAAGAAATTAAATTTTTAGTTTTACCTTACGCAATTAATTTAAATTAATATCGACTTGGAATTTCACTCAGTAAAGTATCCTACAATAACGTAAATTCTATTCTCTTCACAAACCTGTTATAATAACATATAATACATGTCCGAGACTCGTACGGTAATATTGTATTCGCAGGTGAAGTTGGTAAGGAGATGTACATAGTGAATCGGGGCCGACTGCAAGTGGTAGCGGATAACGGGAAAACGGTGCTGGCCACTCTCAAGGCCGGCTCTTACTTTGGCGAAATCAGCATTCTCAATATGGGGACCGCAGGTAAAGAGTGCGGTAAATATTCCAAGCGAACCGGGGGCGGATCCAAACTCAAGCTGCCCACCAATAAAAACCCCAGACAGTCTTACGAGATTATTGTTCCGTAAATATATGCGACCTCCTTAACACCACTAACAGCCAAGAAACATCCACTCCGCTCGCTCTCTCTCTCTCTCTCTCTCATGCTATTTTTTTCTAACGATCGCTTATTTTAATTTAATCTACAGCTCTTAGCTGTATCATATCAACTTCTACCCTAATATCACTTGTTCAATCTATTAGCTTTTGTATAATAACACAAATTGTACTTTAATTATCACAAAATTTTCACTCTTTCTTTTGCATTCACTTCTTCTATCAAGTATTTTTATTTAAAGATTTATTCAATATTTTATTAAAAAAAAAAACAACATATACATCTGAATTCATTATTATTAAAAGAATGGATCCATTTAAATACAAATTTCAATTAAACACAAATAGAACTTCGATGAACGTAATAAAAAATTCGTTTCATTTTTTTTGTTATCTTTAGTACTTTTATAACAAAAGAATTTTTAATTCATCATGTATATAAATATTATAAATAGATAGAAAAATAATCTATTCATCCAATAAAAAGCAATATCTAATTATTTTGATAAAAATTTGAATGTAACATTATATTTTATATTTTTACTAATAGAATTAAAATAGCCTCTATAAAAATTATTATGAAATATATTAATTAAAACATATCATAAAATATATTACATTAAGGAAGTCGATATCAAATTCAAATCAAGACATTTGACTTAGTATACTATGACCTTTTATTACTTTTAATCAATTAATTTTTTACAAGAAAATTTCCATTAGTATTTTCAAATTTCTTATTTCATAATAATAATTTACTTTTTATATTTTATTTTATATACTTTCCATACAGAATTTCATTAACACAATTAATTATTGATTTCTCCGTATCTGTCAATTGATTAAAATAGAAATTACTTGATATTACTATTGAAAAGTAAAGATATAATTTAATATGAATTATTTATACATGTTTATATATAAATATTATGTTTATATATACATATTATAATATTAAGTAGAAGATGCAAAAACTTTTATTCATTTATATTTTTCGTTGAAGTATATACATTTTTAATTATCGTCAATGTTTTTTTATTACATTAACTTTTATCTTTCAAATTTCAATGTTTCATTTTTCTATTGCAAATTTAATTTACTTTCACATTAAATATAAAAGATTGTATTTAAACAAATCATCTCTGCGAATTTAATTCATTTTTATTTAAGATAAAGTAATAATTATATGTATAATGAAAAAATTAAATTAAATTATTATTATTAGTTTATGATATAAATAAATAAAAAAATTTATTATTTCAATAATACATTATTTTTATGAAAAATAGTGTAATAGTAACTTAAAATGTAATATGGTAACTAGTATATAATGTTAATATTATTCTGAATAAAGAGAGGATATTTAGTTAAAAATATTTGAAATTTATAAATATATTTCATTATTTAGTTTGTCATCAGTATCCTATCAGTATAATAATCAGTATAATAAGAATAACATTAGAATTTTTATGAATATTGACAGGATTGTAAGGAGCATATTGAAATATTGAATAAGTTTACATTGAATTTTGATATGTATAGCTTATTTTAAATATATTTGCCAATACTTAGAAATATATAACTAATATAATATGTTATGTTAATTCATTAGAATTATTTATTTTTCTATGTTTTTTGTTTAAAAGTATTATTATAATTGTTTCAATATATATGAACATATTTAAATACGATTATGTTAACACATATAATAAGAAACAATAAGAATTTTTAACAGATATTTCTTTTAAACATTTTAATTTATAAATTAACATGTTTAAAGACACATTTAACATGTGTAAAGAAACATTTTAATTTATATTTGAAAAAATTTCTAATACATGTACAATAATAAAAATAAAATTTATAACTAATTGCGAATAATATTCAAATGCTTACCCATAAATTTCTTAAATAAAAAAATTATTATAAAAAAAATAACGAATGTTGTAGTATCCACAGAACCTAATGATTATTAGTTATTTTAAACTTCTTGACTTTAATATAATATTGATATTTGTACACATACTGTTTATAATTAACTATATATTTATTTATGCAATTATAAGTTCATTTATCAATTTCGAAACTTATTTGATTATTTATATACTTTCTCTTTTTGAAAGGCATTTATAAAATAATTGTTGATTTTGCATACAGTAGGTTTTACTTTTTATTTGCTTTTTTATTAACTCGAAGTTTTTGTACATTTTATAAGTTAATTTTTAACCATAGTTATAAAACGTTATCATTTTTATATTTAATTCAAAATTATTCAAAGCATTGTTTGTAATGGTTTTAATCGACGTTGAGTATTTGATTTTGATACACGTGAAACTTATGAAAACTTATACACAACGAATAAAAATACCAACTTTTATTGTCCAGTAATTATGACAGTATTTAAAGAAATTCCAACTTTTATTCTTCTTTTATTTATATTATAAAATAATTGTAATTAAATTCAGAATGGTATGCATTTTTCATAATAAATATTTATAATTATTTCCTAATATATTTTTTAAATTTATTTATAAAACGAGATTATTTTCCATTTTTCAATCATTACATTTCATTAAGTCATATTACTGAATTTTATTTTATAGAAGTTCATGATTAATATGTGTTTTTTTAATAATAATTATTATTATCTCTTAATATACTATATAAACTCTATATGAAATATATTTAAAGATATTTAAAAATTGAAAATAGAATATATTTTTATACTAAAAAAAATTTCTTATTTAAAAAAAATTGGTAATTAATAAAACTAAGAATAAATTGCAAATTATAGAAATTGTTATTTGATAACATATATTTTTATGTTCAAATCTTCATATAGTTAAACGAACGTTTTACTTAATGTGTTAAATTACTAATACTAATAATAATGTGTTGTCTTGGATATAAGTTGTTAGATACAAATAAATTATTTGTATAATATTATTTTTAGCGTTAACATAAGTAATTATATTATTATAAATTTGAATATTTATTTTTACAATACTTATTAAATGTTTTTTACAATCTTGTAATAAAATATAATTTGTTTGTATAATTTAAAATGATCGTTAATTTATATGAATTTTCATTTTTCAAAATTTATATTATTTGTACAAAATATAGGATGAAAATTTGAAAGAGAATTATAAGTGGAAAATTTCTTTCAGGAATACTGATAAATTCTGAATCAAACTATTATACGTTCTCTCTCTCTCTCAC
The DNA here is from genome assembly GCF_000503995.2 of Ceratosolen solmsi marchali. Classification (NCBI taxonomy): domain Eukaryota; kingdom Metazoa; phylum Arthropoda; class Insecta; order Hymenoptera; family Agaonidae; genus Ceratosolen; species Ceratosolen solmsi. The sequence goes on from NW_011948446.1 coordinate 1,051,596, forward strand.
TCTTTCATATATATATATACCTATGTATATATGTATATGTATCAGTTTTTATAGAACAGTATGCTAAATTTTACTAAATTAGATTACTGAAACCAATCTACCAATGAATATTTAATACAATTTCAGGAACAAAAATTTCATGAAACCCATTATATATGTAAACAAATTCAAGGTCAAAAATCTAATACTGATCCATCAATATACTATAATATTCACATTTCTCTCTAATCTTTATTTTCACTCATTTTTCTTATATCCACCTATACTAGGCTAAATTTTTTATATTTTTCTTACCTTCTGTACGTAAAAACTTCGTTTTAAAATTCTTAATTTATTTTCATACCAAGAAGAAATTTGCTTGCAAATAACAATCCAAGATCGGCAGCTTAAGCTTGGCTCTTCTATCTAGTATTATAATGTTTTCTTTCATTGCACCTGTTCATTATATCCTTCTAATGCATTTCTACATATTTTTTCATTTTCAAATCTTATATTATACATATATTATACATATTCTTTTATTATGAAATCTTAGTTTTTTTATATTTTATAAGATATAATCTAACTATAAATTTACATGAGAATAATGATATTAATTCATATATATATATATATATATATATATATATGCATATTAGATCAATCAACCCAAAAAAATGTCGCAAATCTTGAAATTATAATTTTCAATATGGACTGTTTTTTATTAAAAATATGATGATAAACAAACTTATAAATAAGGAAAACTAGATTAAATAATGTATATCACAAATATTCTAATAAATCGTAGAATATTAGTTCAGTTTTTACTATTTTAATATTTACAATATTTAATATGTAAACAAGCCTATGAATAATATATTTTTAAAAAAGATTAGTACATAATTAAATATATATTTTAATATCATATGTAATATTTTAATTAACAAATTGAATGAGAAAGCATTAAATTAGTTTTAATTGCTACACCTTATGCTATTATAGACTTTTCTTCACAGCCCTAGAATGTAGTTAGTAAACATCTCAACCATAAATTAAATAATGTTTGCCAATTATAAAATTTTTATATGTTCTATTCTCATCGCTTTCAATTCAGCAGCAGTATAAATAGTAAATATTATATAGTAGTATATATAATAAGAGCAGAATCTTTCGTTTGAAAATAAAATTGTACAGACAGTAACTATTTAGGTTATAATTGAACGTATTTAATTTTCATATAATTTCACAATATAATTATGATGCGTGAACAAATTATTGTCACATTTTATGACCAGCAATGGATGTTGCTCGTCCCAAAATACTCATTCTCTACTACTACGTATATAATAAAATAAAAATGTAGTATATATTACTTATTATTAACCTCATTTTCCTTGGCAAGCATCTCTTCATATAATTACAGCCTAGTTACATGTTTTGTAATTCTTTATATATAGTTAAAGTAACCAGCTTCTGGTAGAGTTTTCTCAATAATGGATACATCATAAAGGAATTTGTTAACATTTAACTTTGAATAAGCCTACTTCGTTAATGTATTAAATATACTATCTTTAGAGTAATTATTTATGTATTACATATAATATATATTAAAATTTACATATTGTATAATATTTAAAATCCTAATCATCAATGCATGATATAATTTTTGTAATTTCATACTTTATAAAAATTATTATCCAACTACACAGATTTACCAAGTAGAATATACTTAATTTAAACTCCTAGTATTTCTATGGATGCGTCTGCAATTTATCCGTAGTGCTATTTATAAGGAGAACTACGTAATAAATACTCCTTTGAGTTCAATACATATGTGTTAAATATCTATAAATAAATTCATTACGCATGATTATATAATATATTATTCCAATTAAAATTAATTTGAAAATATAAACCCTGGAGGCTCTTTTATATAGATTTGTCTTTGATATTTTTTTATATTCATATATAGTTTTAATTTTCACATTACACCAAATATAATTCGTTTAAAGTATAATAAATAATATTATGTAATAGGTATTGTCTATTAACTATAGAAATTGCTTCGATCCCTATGATACTTATTACATCTATTGTAAATTCTTTCAAACAGTGTAGCATTTGCATCTTTCAATTACGTAGCTTTCACTTGTAGAAGTATTGTATAAATTATAGAGATGATAAAAAAATATATTGTACATAATGTATGTGGAATTTTTATAATATAAAAGTATCGATTTATTATTATATTTTCGCAATTACTTATAAAAAATACTTGTGAGTTCAAAAAATTGATTCACAAGCTAATAACTTTATCATGATAGCATGATAACAATGTAATTTTCTCTTATTTATATAATTGCAATCTTACAAAGCAATGTATATAATTCCTAAACCAATTTTAAAATTAACCGAAAAACGTTATAAAATCGTAAAATAAATAAAGTGATTTTCATATAATAAACTGATGGTCGATAATGATAAAAGCATATAAAAATAACAGATTATATTAAATACTCAAAAACTATGATCTTTCTCAAAATCATGAGTCAAAAAGTAACACTAAGAGAAAATATAAATTATATATATTTAATAAAATATATTTTTTATCGTTACTCATTAAAAATGCGTTTATTTTATTTTAAGTAAAATAAGGTCTTTAAACCTTAAAGGATCTTTACAATAATAAGAATTACAGGTACTATGCACTTTGTTACAAAGATTAAAAATATATGAACATTCGAATTAATTAAATATTTCAAATCGTTACTTTTATTTTATCTAATACAAAATTAATGACATATAATGAAGTTATGGAATTATATTTATTTTATTATTTTGCACTTGTATAATTTAAACTTAGATTAATGCTAAAGATAAAGCTTAAAAGCTTTCATAGTCATTTTATATAATCATATTAATGTTAAGATTCATTAATTGAATTAACTTTATACAAATTTTAATATTTAAAAATTTTTGTTATTTACGATAAATTCGTTTGATACAAATACTTTATGAATAGTAGCATTGTTTATAATTATGATATTTTATTTTTGAAATAATTATAATTCTAGTATATGACAATATTTAATTTTAATATATAATATATAATTTTAATAATATTCATAATTTAATGCGTACATTATATCATTTTTTATATAATTCATGAAATAATTATTTTGGTTATGTTAATATTTTTAGTGTTGAATTTTCTATTATTTTTAATTTATCTTTATTTTGTATACATATTTTTGTAAATTCAATATGAAAAAATTATCCAGTATAACAAAATGACATTACTGTCTAAATTTTATCTTTATCTATTCACTAAAGATCAAGTTGGTGAATCCTTGATTTAAAGCTTCAACAATATTTTAAGCTTATTAAGAATTACGTATATAAATTCATATAGCAAATTATACTTTTCACTTTGAATCAATAATAATAATGCAATAATGTAAATATGCAAATGTGCCTAACTTGTATACATAACTATTTGAATCATCAAAAATATTCCTTTTACTCATATATTTTATTATGTTTTTAATAATATGATAAACAAGTATTTATAGTATAAAAGAAATATCTATGTGCCAACAATTGTATTATAAATTAAAAATTAATTTTTAAAATTTACATGATTTTTAAGAAAAAATTAAATAAAATGTGGTTAACAAAATTTTAAATTACTCTTATAAATGTTTAATATATTTCTTAGGTAAACTAACACTGAAGAGCAAGAAGTGTCATATAACTAAATAAAGAAAAATTATTATTAGAAAAATTAATATAAATCATAAGAAATATTAACATAAAAGAAAAATGTTTTCTTTTTAATGAACTTGTTTATAACTAAGTAATTGCAAAGGTAAAACTGTACTTCATAGTGAAACTAGTAAATTAATATTATATTTTATTCACAAGTATATGAAATAATGTTTCAAAACATTGTCTTGCTTCTAGTTATCATAAAAATAACTTCAAATAAATAATAATATTAATAACACTAAAAGAAAGAGAACATTAAAGACAATAAGATTGGTTTCATGAAAATGTACATTAAAAGAAAAATCAAAATATTGCTCAATATAAATTTGTTTTATAAAATAATTACTTTCAAAATAATTGTATATGCATATGGTTGCACCAGTTACCTGAAAGACATATTTATAAACTTTTATTATATCAACATAAATTACACATTTAATTATAATTAATACAAGCTCACATGTAGGAAATAAGCATCTTACAATTACAATTATAAGACGTTAAAATAAATGCTAATTAATCATATAATAATAATTACAATACGACAAGGAAAATTTTTACCTGCTGCATTCCACATACAACATATGTATTTAATAAAAAAGAATTCCGACCTTGGATTTATTTATTTTATAACTGTTTTTATCTCTATTCATTACAATACCTCTCATGTATTTCTGTATATGTGTGTGCGCGTGCGTGCATATTTAAATACGTATATACGCATAATGTAATAATAGACCGATATGCCGTTACGCTCGTGCTCAAGCAACTTATGAAGAATTTCGTTTACATTCACATTGATTCGCCTTTATATGATAAGAATATTGTACATGCACATTCATTGCGATTATTCTCAGAAGTTAGAACTTCTTTGTATTAATGAATATTGATTAATTTTGTATAAAATGATATGGAATAAAACTTTATATCACATTGTACTATTAATTATAAATATAATGTAAATTTCGAAAATTCTAGAATTTTTTTTCTGAAATAATAGTTACGATTTGTAAATTTTTTTATTATCAATAGATTAATACAATATAACAAATAAGTAAATTTTTACTAAAAGCCGATAAAGATCTGGTTAAACTTTTTAATAAATTAGTTATTATTGTAAGCTTTTCTATTTTTATTTAAAATGCTCATAATTTTGATTGGAAAACAGTATATTATTTTTATTACTAAACAGAAATATAATGTTTCAGTATTTCGCACAATATTTTAGTTTGTACTATTTTCTATAATACATTTTCTGTTTTAATTTGGCAATTTGGCACACATAAAAAAAATAATAATAAAAGGTAATCAATTTGACAATTCAAAAATAATTAAAAAAAGAGTTTCAAAAAAATTTTATTTGCTACAAATTGAAATAAAAAAAAATTATGTGGTCGATACTAGCATTATTATATTATTTATGGTTTTGCGGTAAATCTATCCTTAATTTGTTAATATTTTGTTATTATAAGTTTTTCAAATTTTGAACACATATCAACTTATAGTAGTAAATGATACTAAAAAAAACAATCAAGTATCTGGTTCTTATTTCAAATAAAATAAACTTTATTTACTCGTATCAAGAAAAGAATTACTAAAAAACTAATGGTACCATAATAAATCATCATATTAAATTATATTTATATCTGAAACTCTACAAAATGAAAATTCTATCTATATGCGAGAATTCTCAATCACTTTTTTATTCTCAAAATACAAAATTTGTCAATAAGATGCTTCATTTATAAATGTAGTATATTTAATCTAAACTTAAAATGTTTTTGCATCCTTCAATTCCTGCAAGATGCATCGTACAACTTATAATTCTTTATCAAATTAGTTTACTATATTACTATATTACTATATATAATTTCATTAATACTTGTACATTAGATGAAAATAAAAATTATTCTGAAATTCACACTTTAATTAATTAAATGAAATTAAATATTTAGAAATATTGGGAATCGTTTTTTTAATTAAAAAAAAATATATATATCTGTATATATTATTAAATTATTTGAAAAAGATATTCAAAATTCAACAATTCAATCTTCGCTTAGCTGTATTTTAATTATACACAATTTCGTTCTGCAGAGATGGAGCATCAAGCATAAAAGTTATGAAAGTTTTTATTCGCAAGTTAACCAGAATACGCGCTTTTCGATAACAACCGCAAGATAATTGAAGCGGTCAATCGCTACGACAATACATTTTGAAACTTATCGAAAAGTCAATATATAAAGTTTGGATAATACCTCGATATTTTTAGAGTTTTCCCTCTTCCTGTTCTTATCCCTGATATAAAAGCAGATAAAAGCTCATATGTCTAAGCTCGTGCAAATGTGTAAATACTTATAATTTTAAAAATATACATGATATAAATGTATAACTCAACTAAAATTATTTTTTTAAAAAATCAATCATTTACATACCGCCTAATAAAAATTAAAGGTAAATACTTGTTTTAATGAAAAATTTAATTTTTGAATATTCAATAATTATATAATTTACTCAATTATTTATTGGTTGTCAAATCTAAAAACTAAAATATTTTTTATCTAATAGATATAATAAAATTAGGGAAAATTTGCTTTGAAGAATTACTTATATATATATTAATACATACAAGTATAGAAATCATAATTGTTTATTGAGTTTGAGATTGAAGTATACAAAAAATTAGATAAAAAAACACCTATGTGTTTTTATTATAGCGATTCGTTTATTCAAATTAATCTAGAAATTTTTAAAGAATATAATTTGTTTTCATATCAAAATTAAATTTTTAATATTTTCGAACAAGAATTACGAAAGGAAAAACTATTTATTAAAACGACCGTAATTTTATTTTTAACAATCATGATGTTCGAAAATTATATGAACATGTATATTTAGTCTTGCATTCTCTTTCCATTTGAAATTAAAGTGTCAGAAAACCAGCTACATAGTGCTGATATATTAAAACTTTAAATCTGGCACGATATGCAGTCGTGTAAATATATGAAAAATCATATACACGTAAGGGAGCCTGTTATTAAGATAGTAGGAAATATCTATCTATAAAAATAAGAAATAAAAGGAGCAATATCTCACATTACGAGTGCAAGTATTAACGACCACGTATGTACGAACACAAATACAAATTATTCAAAGTAATTGTAGCATAATGTTGAAATGAAATAAAATAGTGAAAAATATTGTGAGCTACTAAATATATGAAACCGCGTAAGCAGTGTACAAAAATATATTGAAGACGAATTAGAGTTACGTACGCAGACGCTGCAATTTTCCGCGCATTACTCATTCTGTATGAAATGATGGCAAATGTAGCACGAGCGAACGGCTTTCGCGTACCATTTTAATAACCGATAAATCGCTAAATCGATGCAGGTAACCGGCGAACAGCGAGTGTCAGGTCGGTCGGCTACTCCGATCTCTTCGTACTCAGCAAAAAGGACATGTGGGATGTGCTGAAGGAGTATCCAGCTGCAAGGGTACGCCTCGAGGCAATCGCTGTGAAGAGGCTTGAAAAATATAAGCGAGCTCCACTAGAAAAGGGTGAGTCAATTAATTTTCTCCCCTACATTTTTCATTTTCTCACTTATATCTGTGTCGGGCTGTTCCTTTCGAATTTTCTAGCCCTCTTTCCTTTTTAGAAACTTTGCAATTTTCACATTCTTGAACCTTTTAACAACTTATATTCCAATAACAACATTTACGTTTTTTTTTATAAAATTTAATTTTTAATATCACTAATTAAAATAATTAATGTACGCTTTAACAACGGCAATTGAACTTTGCAACGTACTTAAAAGAAATGCTACCAAACATTATGAATTATAAAAGATAATAGTTGCACATATAATTTCTTCTATGATTATTCGACTAAAAAAATATGAATTACTTCATAATGAAAAATATGATTGTATTTATGATCAAAATAACCGATCTGCTACGAAACATAAAATATTTCACCTCGCTAAAAAATATGATCAAAATCATTACCGATACTATATTGTTGCAAATATTATAAAAGCAATAAAGTGCATATTAACTAAATTTAAATATTTAAATCATAATTAATTAATCAAATTAATCCATAAAAAATATAACTTGCATATACAAATATTTAAATTTAATTTAAAAGTTATAATTGATTATCTTCTAATTTTTGTTTATTCCCGTTCGCGATAATATTTTTATAATATGTATAATTATCGCTATTAAAGCACAATTACTAAAAATAACAGTTACATACAAATATATCGCGATAAAAAAAAATATCAAAAATTAACAAAAACTGTTCTCCGATACGCAGTTGTTATTATATTCGAGAATTTCATTGTATATTATCAAGTTAAAATGTCATTAAATTAAAAACAACATCGCTTTATGTCTCTTATTTTTTCGGATAAAAATTGTTAATATAAATCAAGGAATGATATATGCATATATAAATATTAAATAAGAATGAAATGTTGTTTCTGTTAATGAATAAACCATTCCTTTAGCACCCGTTTGCTCATAAAATTATAATTGCATTTTGGTATTAAATGAAACTGTTACTTTAAATGGTATTTTGAGGTTTTGATCAGTACATCTACACGCACCCAATCACATTGCAATAACAAATTTTTAACGATCTGATACAAAATTAACTCATTGCACTCATTAAACTTAACTTGCGTACATTAAGCATGCTTATATTAAGGAAATATAAGATGACTAGTAACATTTATATTTGAATTATATATGTTTTTATTAAAAATAATTATTTTTAATTATTACAGCCGCACTTGTTAAATACTTTAATATAAAAGTTATTCTGACAATTTTACAACCATCTTTATTTAAAACTTTAATTAAGCGGCTTCTATATTTATTATAATTTATTATACTTACTTAAAAATTTTTTTTATTTAAAAAGTTATTAAAACGCAGTTAATTACATTCAATAAAAGATTTTAAATTATTATGAATATATAAATAAAATAAAAATTAAAAAATATATATATGAATGCGTACACGCGTATGGTACGCAATGTTAATTGCAATAAACGTATAATAAGAGACATAGATAGTTTAGTCTCTTTTAGTTTGAGTGTAATTATATATAAAAATGAAACACAGGTAGGAAAATAAAAAATACAAAATATTAGAGAAACATTTTTTTATAAAATTACGCAATTATAAGATTTTTTTTAATAAACAAATATTGAAATTTCTGAAACGCATTGTATGAAATTTTAAAAACCATAACATTTATAGATAATCAATAGCTATAATATATAAAACATGCTTCAATATCATTTTAAAAATATTTTAAAGTGTTAAAATATCTTAATATCCTAAAATTATATATAAATAAGAATTTTCAACAAATAATGAAAACAATAAAATAAAATTTAATAAATCTTACTAAAATTTAAGTTAATAAAAAATATATACTAAAACATTTATACATAACTATAAGAATACTTAATTAAATATATCTAAATCAATACAACATCCAAGTATGTATAATGATACTTGTATGTTTCCGTTGCATACAAAATTAAAAGCAATTTATTTATTTCCTTTTAATATTTAACATTTTAATTAATGAACATTTATTAGGTGCAAAATAGAAGTATTCTTTAATTTTTAATTTCATTATCACTTATTATAAAAAAAAATATACAAAATCGGATCTGTTTCTTTTGTATTTATATTATAACATTAATCAATTCATCCGTATTTATAAAAAATCCATACAAACCCATATCCAAATAACGAGAACAGGCAAAACCTTCAATTCCTTACGTGAACACTATTCTCCAAGTATAAAATATATACATCGATCATCAGTCGAAATGGATAAAATCGGTAATACTACCCATCTCTTAGTTTCAAGATCCCTGACCGTTTATTTAATATTACGCAAAATATTCTGTGAATTTTAGAATTAATCGATTATATTCAAAAAGCATCAGAATTTAAATCTTCTGAAATTGATATTTAGTTTCTAATGAAATAATGACTATTTGTTAAAATTGGTAAAATTCATGACTTTATAATAAAAATTTCTTCTGCGGAAAAAATAGATTCTTTTAACCATAATATGAACAAAAAAACTGTAGATTTAAATGTAAAATATTATTCAAAAATTCGTAAAAGTAATGTTTTAGTTTATATATTGATGCGTACTTAGTTTCATAAAATATAATGTTCAAACGAATTAAACGATTGTAATATATGTTATTATAAGTTATGAGTTTCAGTAAAATGATCTGTGAGTTTTAATAATAAAAAAAGTCATATTATTTTTTTGTAAATTATATAAAACTTAATTATTTACAATATGCAATAAACAACGTTATGTTGCTTATGTTAATCAGACATTGAATATGATGTATGTATGTGTATCTATGAAACACATTAAAATAAATAAACACTTTATAATAAAAACATTTTATATTTTTTATATCATACAAGATCTTCAATTAAACCGCTTTTGACAGTCTATATTTTACCATAAGCACATTCAATGAGTACTTGTATGTACTCGTTCAACATTCGCTCAGAATAATTAATTAACTGCTGGCATTTGAGGCGTAGAAGGTACCTAATTACCTACGTATTAGGAAACTCAGTGAAAATGAAACTACTCCGGATGTATGACATACCTTGCAAAATATTCGGTAGTACTGATATATAACCGAAAAGAGGATCTCATTAATTATTTGTGTTAGAACGAGTTAGAAGTCGTGAATGTTATAAAACTAACTGTAAATATAATGTTAATTTATATTACTTTCAATAAAAATTACCTCGAGGTACACAATATGTAATAAATACTTTCGATGACGCTATTGCCTTTTACAATCGAAACACGATCGTATATATTCTAATACCCTTCATTTTTTAAAGTATTCGAATAAAAGTCAATGTATTGGTAATAGAAGTATTTTTTTTCCAATATAATTTTTTTAAAACATATATAGGTATATACGAAGTTAATTAATTAATATGACCTTAAACCCATTGTGGCAGCTAAATATATATAAATATAGTTATGACATTATGTTTGGATGAAGCAAATTTTCCAATATGTCGGATAAGCTAGAGAAAAGTAAATGTAAGTCCAAATTCGAAATTCGCAAATGTATTTAATCCCTCATAGTCGGTATTTCTTCGGTAGTTCTCATACTAATTAATTAATTCATTACTTTTCAGAATGAACCTATTTTAGTTTAATGTCAGAATGTCAAAATAGTTTAATCAGTTACATACGCACGTCCGTCGAAAACTCGAATGTAAACTATATTTGTAAAAGCTAAAGCGAATATTTTGCTAACAACCAACGACTGTCATTTGCTTCTAAATCTGGTGTTTATTTTTGATTAGCTAGTAATCCATTCGAGCTATTGTATAATAATATAATAATTGCTGTCTTGAAAATTTGACCTTGATCATTTTTGCCACATTTAATTAATTAATAATTCAAAATTAAAATAACGATCCCTTAGATTTTCATCATCAAACCATAATAAACTTTCAATATCATATCGATTAATTATTTTGTAATACGCTCAATGAATATATTGATAGAATAATAACATACAAGTATCAATAAAGATAAAAATTCAAATAGTTTTAAGTAATTTATATTATACATTATCACGTATATTTTAATTAATATATTTTTCGATTTTAATATATTAATATGTTCATCTAAAAAATATATATATATATATATATATATATGTGTGTGTGTGTGTGTGTGTGTGTGTGTGTGTAATATATATGCATATTTATTATGATACATGATATAATGGATTGATTTTAGGAACATAATATTTACTATCAATTTCAATTTTTACAATATACTTTTATTTATTATTATTATACTATTTATTATATATTTATTATAATATTTAGTTTATTTTTAATTATTTAAATTTATTATAGAAATATTTCTACGTTAATATCCATAATAAGAAATGAGATATTTGTTTTAATAACCTAGCAAAATATTACATATTGCTATAAAATGTATTTCTAATAATATTTCGATGGTATATTACAAATAACATATATATTTTTAATAATATATATAATAAAATGAGTATGACAACGAAATATTTCATCAAAAACAAAATCATCAAAATAATACATCGAAATAATAAATAGTATAAATCTATTTATATAAATTATTAGTAGTTTATTTATTGATGATTGTTTATAGAGAAAGTTATGATTTTTGCATAATATATCAATTATAAATAGTAATAATATAATTAAAATACAGTACTTATGAAAATATAACTTTTACGTGAATTATTAATTAAATAACATGGCCATACTGCTTGATTTTTACAAAAGGAAGCTTATACATTATTTTATGTTTGAAAATATATTTAGTAAAGAAAAATAACTATAAATACAAGATGATCACCATCTATTCAAAATTTAAAGCATATATTATTGTCTTCCAAATAATCAATAGTTCAATTTTGTTTTATATTATGTTGTTACAAGAATTACTATGTTTAGTATTGTTTTTGAATCAAACATGAAAATAATGATAATCGGTATTAAAAAATAATTCAACTAACATTGATAGTACATATAAATGGTGTTTCAATTTTTTAAAATGTATATTTATTGATTAAATCTATTGATTTGTAAATTAAATCTATTAAATTTATTGATTAAATGAGCCATCGACTGTAATAAATGAATAGATAATTAAAGTATAATTGATAGAGCAATCTTGAGGGAAATTATGGAATATGAAATATTGAGCATAGCAGTTTTAAAAACAACAAATTACATATAATATACAATAAGTTCATGTTTGTTTGTTTATGTGCATGGGGGAGGAGGGATGTGTGCGTAGGCGCGTGTAACATATGCATATCTATACATGTGTTTATAATAGTTGTTAAAAACTATTGCAGCGGCAATGGGCAGATGTCAGAGTACCCCGGGCTTGGTAGAGTCACACGGACGTATACCCCTAGAAGAAATGTTGATCTCACCGCTTGACATGCGAGGCACCCGCTCTCTCGGTCACTCGATTTTCTCGCCGAGCCCGAGTCCCCTGGACTCACGTGACCCAGCTCGGACCTCCGTAACTCACGCAGCCTCCGGAATCCCCAGGAACAGCCAACCCAGAACAGCAGATAGCCCAACGAGTGCCACAAGCAGCGGTCACAGCAGCGAAGACCCTATGGCTAGAGCACCACAGTCCGGAGCGACGCAGCCGTCCACTGGGCGACAGTCCACTCATTCCGGTCGGTCCTATGACACTATTTCTCAATTTCGATTGATTTACCATTTGATCTGTTAAATCACCGGTCACTTTACTCGGAGCTTGATCCTTCACGATGAAAGTTTTCCCCCGTTCCACTTTCCCACACAAATATTTACATTTTGATAAATTCGATCTAGGCACATACTAGAAATTTCATACATTTATTCAATATAGGATATCATACGTAACATTGTTTAATGCAATGTTTTGCTTTTAAACTGATTATCATAATTATTATTACCATTCATTGTATTTTCTTTTAATATTAAACAGCTTTAACGGGTAAATCGGCGTCGCAATTGTCATCAATTATTCAATATATAATGTAATTTTAAGCCAAATAAGAGTTCATAACTTTCACAAAATAATATATTGAAATGTAAATTATGTTTCTCATTGAGCCAAAAGTAATATGATATTATTATGCTGAATCAGTCGATCTCAAAAATAATCCTGACAAATTATCAAATTCCTGAAAACATATCTTTATTATATAGGAAAAGGTTTTTTTTTCAATAAGCTTTTATGATGCCACAACGCAAAAAGTTACTTTATTAGTAATTAGTCTACTCCATCTTATACAAAAACTCATAAAGCATATATAAGATTTATATCTACCTGTATAGTACTTAATTAAAATTCCGTAATTTGTATACAAAAAATATGAAATGTCATTTTACGAGTAACATACACTAGTAAATTTTAAAATATTCAAAAATATATTTTAGCTCATTGAATCTTGCTTAATCAAATCAATCATTATTTCATACAAACCCACTCTAAATAATCGTGCTAATATAAAATTAATTAAATGTCATTGACTTTACATACATGCTGAATTCATTCTTTGTATTGATTGGTGGTTCTAGGATTGAATTAAGTGATGAATTGAATGCAGATTTAAAAATTATGATAAATACATTTTTAATTTTTCGGTGGCTAAACATTGAGAACTGTAAAGGAAATAAAATACAAATAATAAAAATGAATCGAATGCAAAAAAAAAAAATAATAATTGAGTAGGAAACGATATTAGAAAGAAAGGAAAAGCGATTATAATTGCGATAATTCTAGTCAGGTATGGCAATCATTGAATCGCCCTTTAGGAATATTTCGTTGTAATATGGGCTTAGTTCGGTCTTGAAGCGCTCAATACCAGACACTAACGAAATCCGTAAAAACAACGATACGTGACTTATATCCGTAAATGTTCGCGCTCACGTGTCATTCGGTGACCATAAAAATCCAATCCCACGTCACGTACTCAAGGCGATTCCAGAAATCGTTGGTACACCGAGGATCAACCATATCGTTGAATGTGAGACGAGCTTACGCACTGAACCACTCTCACCCCCACCCCAATCGGCCATCCCATACCAATCCCAATGCGTTAGTCCGATGTAATTATGGGAACGTTGGCAACGACAGACAAGCGCAATGAACGCCGGGGGATCGATGCGAGTGAAATTGCGTCCTCGTCAATACGATTGACTTCTTATGCCCGTCGATCAAGTAGCGCTAATTTACCAATACGTTGTCTTGTCGTAAAGTTATAAAAACAACGGATTAATATAAAATAATAAAGAGAACACGACAGGAGGGTAGCTCTCAGTTCAATTGGCTCGCAAAAAAGTTCAAATTAGTAAAACATGATATTTATGAATATATTTAGATAAACATTAAAATAACTCAAAGTATTTAATATCTAATGAGGTAAAAATCATTAGATAATGAATAATAAAAGCCATATGTAAGTACAGCTGAATAATGAATATCGAATCTCTCATTAGTAATTATTACTATTACTATTATTATTATTATTGCTATTATCTTTATTGTTGTTGTTGTTGTTGTTGTTATTATTGTTATTATTATTATTATTATTGAGAAATATATAAATAGTGTATGTTATTACATAAATACATAAATAAAGTAAAATTTAATCGATGGTTTATTTGCTTCCATAAGTTTAATTTGACAGTTTTAAATTTTGTTGTTTTTCATTTTATCAAATCATGGTAAATAAGAAAAAATTATTAAAAATAATGTAAAATGCCAGAAGATATAAACATACAACCGATCTTTCTTAACATTACCGTCGTATAAAAGTAAATCTCACTCGTTATATAAAATACATCAATATTTAATATTCTTTTATTTAATATTTTATATTGCTTATTTAAATACATAGCAAGTGATATCCTATAATAAATTTACTGCTATACGACAAATTACAAGCTAATTTAAGAAAATACATAAAATTAAAATGATATACTTTTACATAAAATATATGTAGACAGAACATAAATAGCTGGATAATCAATTTGAAATTTATAATTCAAGTATTATGATATATTAATTATATTACATATTAATATTTATCAAGCGCGAAAATCAATAACATAATTTAAAAAAAATTTAATACTCTAAATTTTCGTTCACAATCCCACATTTTATATAATTTAATATAATTTACTATAATTAGGCAAACTATTAAGAATAAGTAATAAAAATAGAATAAACATTAGTAACGTACAATTCTGTTATTGTAAATTTAAATGTCATTATAAATTTTTTTACAAAACTATTTAACTAAACTATTTACATAATTAAATAAATAATTTTTCATATACATATGATATTTTTAATATTGTTAAATAAATGATTGAAAGTAAGTTGGATATTTGATAGAATTATAAAAATTTCGATTGAAATACCAGTGTAAGACGAAATAGTGAGACTAAATAACAAAGCATCCTTAAACATGCTTTACAATTATATAATAATTATTTGAGCATGTTTTTATATGTACATTGTCAAAAATAAAAAATATACACTTTAAATTACTTAGATACGAAAAATATCGAATCAGAAACTAGATATCAAAAGTGTAATTGAATTAATCTGTAAAAAGAATGTACTAGTATGTAGATACTGACTAGATAGTATGTAGAAGACTGTACTAGCATGTAAATTCAATTTAAGAACAAAAAACCTTTAATCGACTCTTAACTTTGTTAAAAAAACTTGGTTTATGTCGTATTCTGATTTTAGTAGCAGCAATAAAATTAAAAGAATTTCAATGAATATTTTTTGAGAAATGCATTATAATAACATTACCGGATTCATTTTGAATTCTTTATATAATTGTAAACGAGTACTTTATTGGTGACTTTATGAGCTCTGAGAAGACGACTTCATACTAAAATAGAAAATTATCGTCCCTTTCAATGGCCTTTACAATATACCTAATTGCATAATCGTATAATTGCTATGAAAAACAAAAGAGTGTTGCAAAAGAAAAAGAAAAAAAAATCTGACCAAGACTCATGTTTTAATAAAGGTAACTAGAGCAACCGATTAATATTCAAGTGCGCTAATGAAAATCTATTCAAAGATTAATGTACAAATATATAAAAATCTTTGTCCATCTCGAAAAACATGAAAGCCAGCATTCTGTAAATATGGCCCATTAAATTTGATGGTCAAATACAGGAGGCCTTGAATGCGCGTCAAAGTAAATCCAACAATAGCTAATTAACTATCTATTTAAGCAAACGATAGGGAATCGCTTTATCACTTCAATAATAAGCTCGTGTGTATCAGCAGGTATGACGTGCAACAGTATGACACAGCTAGTGAGTGAAGGTACGACACCATTGTTCGGTCACGAGCCTCTCCTTGCCGAGATCAAACGACTCCGTGATCGGCTAGTGTGCCTCGAATCCGAGAACGCTTCAATGAGTCTCAAGCTGAACCAGAAGCAGAGCGAAGTGGAGCACAGACTAGCCGAGATCGAGATGCAGATCTGCGGGGCGAGCTCATCCTCGAGCGTCGAGGACAACGAGCGCAATCGCGAGAGCATCATTTAACAAGAAACAGGGCCGCGTGCGGAACGCGGCAATTCGAGACTCGAGCGCATCCGTCAAACGGTGAGTTCATGTGGAGACGAAGAGATAGGGACGCATTTAATGTTTATTAAACTGGTAATATTATCTATATAATTGCGAATCAAAATATTTCACAATTTAATACGTAGTGAAATGTCTGTCAAAATTTTACTGACGTATAATTACAGTTATGATATATTTAATTTATTAACTGACATATTGAGCACATATTTGAAATTTAATGACAATTATGAACACCAATTGGATATAAAAAATTTAATATATATTTATCATATATTGATAATACAATGATAAATCGATTATTGGTTAAAGTACTAAAGTAAGATAAATTTCTTATAAAAATCTAAATTATTGTTTGTTCAAACTATGATACCTACTCGTTGGCAAAAAAGTCAAAATTAACGTTTTTCAGATATCTTCTAACAAGTAGTATTTTTCTAAAAAAAAAAAAACTAATAATGTATGTAACAGTTTGTTTTAAATTTTTTAAATTTATTAAAGATATTTAGGTATAAAAAATTTTGTTTATAAAAATCAAATTATTCTCTCTACTCATTGTCGCTTTAATAACCATAATTTTCTAAAATCATATAATATTATTTGTTTCGTGTCAATAGTGTTGATTGTAGTAATAAGCTTTTCATATTGACGTCAACTACAATGGATATTACTAATTATATATTATTATAAAAATAAAATAAATGAATTGCTTATACACTTCTCTCTGTGCTCTTGTAAATGCAATAAAATCAAAATATATTTAAAAATCAATTAATAAACATCGAGTCCCTTAATGATAGTTTTAAATTAAACAATATATAAAAAATTATTGATTATATACACATGATACGAAAAATAGCATATTATATTTTGTAGAGAAATATATAATAAAACAAGTGATATAAAAACATACTGTTAATATGCAAAGCAATGTTTATAATTGGTTTTTTAGTTTACATACTATTGCTGATGTTATTATATTTAATTAGATTTTCAATATTTCTAAAGTTCTCCGCATTTGTATAATTAACATTTGTATTTATATTTTGTAATATTAAATACAATTTCAATGTGATAAAAATGAAAATATTTTACAAGGAATATAGTGTTTAAACATACATAAAATACATTTTAATTTCTTAGGAATTTTGTGCCTAAAAATTCCTTACCTATAGTGTTACGAAATTCAATTCAGTACCATGTATGTTTAGGGCTTTAAATAAAAATACAATTTAATAAAAAATCTTTTATTATTACGAATTAACTTATCAAATTTCGACAATAATTAGAAATTCTCTTCATTTCGCTTCATTTCATTCTATTTTACGTATTGTATTACGATATTACATATCACGATATCGCATATACTGGAAATAATCATTTGTTTCCTTTAAATAGACACTACACGAAGAGAAATGATAAATATGGTATCGAATATAATTGCATAATATATTACTCTTTGTATAAATAGCAAAACAAAAAAATATTGTTTTATATGCATGTTGATGCCAAATTTTGTTAATTAAAAACCGAATAGAAATAAAAATAATTATTACTCAATATAATCAAAATTTTTAGTTTAAATTGCAAATTTTATTTAAATTAACGATATGTTACATAGCATTAAAGGCTATACTCGATTAGTATACTCATATTTCATACTATTATATAGATTAACTAACTTAAAATTAATATTTTATCTTGCATCTTAAAAAGCAATTATTATAAATTAAATTTACAAAAATATTTGGAACGTTAATAATAGATAATAAATGTTTTAAATGAAATATGAAAATTGCAATATATATATATATATATTTATTTATAAGCAATCATTTTCACGTGTAGATCGAATAAGTATTAAATGGATAAATAAAATCAAATACCTAATCGTAATAAAAAATTTATGACAACAATTATTTGCCATAAGGGTCATTTAGTGTTTTTGGAAATATGATTTCTATATTTATCGATAATCTACTAAGCGAGTAAACCATAGTTAATTGAATATAGGACTGAGAAATTTTTTTACTTTTATGGAGATATGCAAATTGTTAATGGTCCTGGTTACCTTGGACTCTCAGAGCAATTAACTCACTCTCTCGTGGCCTCGATTATATCATAGCGTACCAAGTAAGAGCTGCGAGTGTAATTTGGCTCATGCCGTAGCAACAGGTTGAACGGCCGACGTCGGCAAGCGTCTTGGAGGTGGCCGTGACGAACAGCGACACCAAAGCATCCATCGGCAGCCTAAATCAGCGGCTCTTTGGAAGCGACGATGAGGACGGGATGGAGCAAGAGGGCCGGAGGGAGGCCCCGAAGCTCGTCGAGATGAACGGGCGAGTTGGAGTCGATCTGCTCTCGAGCAACTACTCCAACTCCTCCCAGACTCTGCTATGCAGCGAATGCAACTTGAGGAATCGCGGCTGCGATGTCAGGCCCAGGGCACCGAGTGCCTTGGCCAGCCACTACTTAAACGAGCGCTTTCAACACGGCTGTGTGAGTATCACTAGATAACGCTCGAGATATAAGCTTCTAATGGGCGAGCATTTGACAATCCTTATTCTTTTCATTCAATGTTCTTGCTTCAAGATTGCTTCAATCAAAATTGGAAAACGCGTCTTCGGAAAATATGTAATCCTAAAATTCTAGGTTTATAAGCAAAATTTCCTCTCTAGTTATTGATTTTCATTGCATAAGGTTAATGCAAGCGCGTAAATGGAAGTCATATAGATAGCAAAATTCTACAAAGATGGCCGCTATATCGTTAAATTTTAATCTATATGGGAAGTTCTTGGCTGTATGTAAATGATATTATATGAATGAATAAAGTAGAAATTTATTTTACACAGAACTACGGACGTTTTTAATATTATCACGCGAATAAAAGTCGATAAATATTTTAGATACGAGACAAAAGAGAAATAACCTAACAAATTCTATTTTATTAACGAAATAATCTGTACTGTCGAGTTATTATTATTGTATATAAAGGGTCAAATGAAAAAATTTGTTTATCAAAAAATAACTTTATAAATATCAGTAAACGTTTTGTCAAGTTATCGAAAACGTAGTCGACTTGTTTTTGCGGCATCAAAACTTGCATTCCCAACGTACAATCGCATACGTTAACCACAATAAAGATTCATTTTACCACGGTATATTATTTTATAGCGACATAACATTAGGTAACTGATTATTTTGCTTTTTCTTAATTGGAATTTTTACGCTTAATTTGAAGGACCGAAGCGACTAGTTTAATCAATATCGTAAAGATTGTTTATATTTAGTTATTCATTTTGAATATTTGGAATTTCAAATTATAGTAAATACTATCGCTTTAAACCTTACTTTGAATCTTACTCTAAAGCAATCTTATTCGTGAAAAATAAAATCAATAATGCAATATTAGAGAGTATGTTGTTAAATATATAATTTATAATATAATATGATCTAGTATAAAATAATAATAAATATGTATTATAGAATATAATAAAATTCATTGCGTAAATATGTACAATAAAGTTGGTTAATTTAAGTTTATCCAATTCTATTTTACTAATATATTTATGAGTAAAATACTTAAATAAATTGTAGCTAAAGAATTGGTCCTTATAAAAGGTATTAGAAGCGTATATTTTGCAAGAAACATTAATATATGAAATATTAAAGCAAAGACAACTAAAAAGAAATTAAATAGAACTCAAAATTTTGTCATGTAACAAAGTTCTATCAAAATATTACATAACAAATACACAATACTTTATAGAACAATGTCAATATACACTAACATTCATCCATCATATTTACATTTTTTATTTCACTATACGATTACTAATTGACAATAATAAATCATATAAATAAATAGTTTATATTGGATAATTAATAGGGTGACACTGAATTTATTGTTTTTTTTTTTAAATATAAATTGTATATAAAAATAAAAAGTAAAAAAATTAAAAAACTAGAAATATTTTTAATTTTTCTGTAAGGTTGTTTCTTATGAATAATATTTTTACACCGCATTTTTAATGTACATTCGATACATTACAGAAGTAGATGTTTGGTGCTTGGTTCTATCCAATCAAGACAATGGTAACGTAATATTTCTTATCGAATATTGATCTTTAGTATATATCGAACATAATAGTAATATTATTTTTGTGATATTGTATATTAAAGTTGCATTAAATAAACTTAAATATATAACGTAATTTCCTGTAAGCCTATACAGTTAAAAAATATCCTACGTTTTTCAAACAATGAAAATTAGCAAATAATCTTTTAAATGTAAAAATAAAAGTATTATTCAATTTAATATCTTCAATTATCATATCACTGATAAATTATACTTAAAAAGCTGTCAACTATATTCTCAATAATGAGGTTTGAAAATTTTGAGAGTAGAGAGAGAGAGAGAGAGAGAGAGAGAGAGAGAGAGAGAGAGAGAGAAAGTAAACAAGAAGTCGCATTGCGTGAATCTAATAAAGAGAAAAACATAAGCTTTGACAATCGCTAAGCACCAATCGTGTATTTCTTTCCGTTAATCCATAGTGTCTCCGGTCGTTGGAACACGAGGACTCGGATGATTCGTCAGCTTGTCCTCAGTGCGAAAGTGGCATCGAGATAAGAAATCGCTGCTCACACTGCGAGATTTCGGAAACGGACGAAGGCGACCTCATATGCTTTAGCTGCCAAGGCGAGCTCCTGGGCTCGGACAACTGCTGTTGCATCCTTGATCTAGTTGAAGCCCAGCAAATCGCTATTAGACTACAACTGGATAATAGTTCGATCGAGAAAGATGCGAATGGGATGACAACGACGATGACGACGAAGACGACGACGACGACGACGACGATGACGACGATGACGACGACGACGACGACGACGACGGCAACGATGATGAAGAAGGCGACGGCAGCAACTGGAACCGATAGCGACGCCTCAGTCGTGCCAGTTGCCTCTAAGCTGGCGACCATTGTTGAAATCAAGAATGACCCGACGCCGAGTGAGAATAAGGAGGAGATGCCCAAAATGTTCAACGGCGCCCCACAATCGCGGATCGTCAATTACATGATCGTCTTACTCCTGTGAATATAACGGACAGTTTTTTCTTATGCTCCTTTAAACTACTGTATGCGGGTGAAGTTTCACCGATACCTCTAATAACCATTCACGCCTCGTGCTATTTTGATACCACATTCCGATGGAAATTTGAATTTGCCTTTCTTTGTCCATTCGTTGGAATATTAAGCAGCGAAAACTTTAAATGCTTTCTTTAACCATATGTAAAACTTACCTTCTTATTATTACTTCATTATACTATTTCAAAATATTATTTTAGACTATTTTTATTTATTCTAGCTATGTCGCAGACTCATTCTTAATACTAGATTAATATTTATGATGTAGGCTCTGCTTTAATATAGACGTAAACATTAAATATCGATACCGATTGATGAATTCTACATTACTTTGAGAATAAGAATGTTTATGTTTATTAAAATATCTCTTAAATTTAACAATTTTAGTAAAAATCAAACATTTTTGTTCAAACGGAATTTATAATAGAATCTTGTCTGATGTAGTAATCTTTAGCCCAAAACTTATTGAATATTCAAAAGCATTGATAACAATTTACAATATTGAAGTTAAAAAATTAAATTTAAATAAATTACAATTAGTTTTTAAAAATAATTAGATGATTTTTTTATAAAATTAATTACTCAAATTTATCAATTTACTGTTTTTATTATTATTCTTACAATTCAATATCTACAGAATTTATTTTTAAGTTTTTTCTTCAATACTTATTTTTAAAAAGGTTGAAGGCTATAAATTGTTAAAATATAATGATGTAATTTTTAAAAATTAATCGCGTGTCATATGATAAAAATATATAGAATTATAGAATTTTTCGTTTTTATCTTTCAAATTTTCAAGTCGATAATAAAAATACCAAGTTGAAAAGTAATTTATACCTCAATTTCATTGAAAATTTCATTTATTACTGTGATTAATTATAATAGATATCGATATATATATATATAAAAAAAAAAAAAAAATCAATATATAAAAATCAATAAATTGTGTCAAATATCCATTGGAAAATGAAATGACTTATAATAAAATTTACTATTTCGGTTTTTTTCTACGTAAATATAAAATATAAAAATGGGCATCGATAAGAAGGTATAGTTATCTAATAAATTAAATTGTATCGCGTAACAACTTGATAAATAATTAGGATTTAGCTTCATATTATAAAAAATATCATTTCTTTAATTGATTCTTAATCGGGACTAGATAATTATCTTGATTTTGATTTTTCGTCTAATAAGAACATTATTGTAATAAGTTTCAGATATGAAACCTTAAAAGTATTATTTGTAAAAATTAAATAAAAAAAAAACCCTATTTCGATTAATGGAAAACAACTTTTTCTTTAAATTAACATACGTCTTAAATGAATAATTATTTTTAATAACTAATGATCGATGATTGATTTATCGACAAAAAATAATGTATAAGTTATTTTGAAATGATACGCATTAAAATTTAACATTTACGAAGATATAGTATCTATACTTTTACTAATGTTTTTCTTATTTTACAATAAATCAAAATATATGGAAATATAAAACTATCACGATTATATGATAATACTGTAACAATATTAGAAACAACTGATATAAGGTAGGCACAAATTACACGCATACATATATTTACACGTAAATATACGAAGTTAAATAAATATAAATTATAAAATAAATATCTCTTCCATTTATAGAGGCACTAATATTAAACGTGTCCATTTGAAACTACAGTAGCAACGCAAAGCAAAACTTCAGGTCCCGTGCACACGATATTCATACGATAATCAACTTTTGAAAACACACTATTCGGGACCAAATAAATTACAAAATCAAGATGAGATAAATGATATGAAAGCGGTAGAAAAATAAAAATGTAATACAAATTCCAATACCAGTACAGACTTCGAAAATAATTATTACATAATTAATATTGACGACTAGATGAACAATTGACATACTTAATTTAAATGCTTAAAAATAAATTTGTAGATAATTAGATTACAACATAGGTATGATCAAAATTTGAAATATGCAAAAATATCACAGGATCAACGAACTTT
The DNA here is from genome assembly GCF_000503995.2 of Ceratosolen solmsi marchali. Classification (NCBI taxonomy): domain Eukaryota; kingdom Metazoa; phylum Arthropoda; class Insecta; order Hymenoptera; family Agaonidae; genus Ceratosolen; species Ceratosolen solmsi. The sequence continues at coordinate 1,075,711 of NW_011948446.1, forward strand.
TATAATAAAAATTTTTATATTAGAAATCCGATAATGGTACAGGGTTAAATAATAAATTAAAAAATTCTTCTTCAAATGCAATTCAAATGCAAAGTGATTTTAATATACATCCAAAAATCATATTAAAAATACTAATATAATTAAATACTTACAATTTTATTGCTGGGTAGTATATCCCAATAAATTTTTTTTTAACAAACTGCAATTTACTACGATATTACTGTACCATCTGACCTTCGAAACTAAACTTTTCAAAGGATTCTATAATTCGCATATGTTCGCATTCATCTCAAGAGACGGCATTCACATTTAATATAAATCCGAAGTAAGATTTTACAAAACGTATGTATTAATTATTCATGAATATATTATTTAGGATATTTCCTCTTTAATAACATTGTAAATATAAATAAATATACAATTTGACAAGCACTACATGAATTTGTACATCAAGTGTCAGATGAATGTCAATATTATGAATCGTGATTTTATTTACACAAGTATGTAAAATATAAATATTTAATAAAATAATAAGCATTCTGCGCGAATTCGTAAAAAATTTTAATCTTTGAATCTGTGATTTAAGGAAGAATACACGATATTATTAACTCTTTTCGAATTCACGTAAACACTCGTACAGATCGAATTTTATTCTTCTGTCTACTCAGCGCACGTCACGTAATCTTTATAAAATGTTTTTCCCAAACAAGAATTGTAGATAAACAGTGTTTTGTTGTTCAGAAAAATAGTTTTATAATTTAAGTAGATACATTTTAAATAGATAAGGATTTTAAAAGTTTAATTTTAAATATTTTAAATACTTAACAAAAAAAGTATAAATAAATAAAAGTATTAAAATTGATCTATACTATTATTTATATGAAATTTAAAATAAAATTAATCATCAAAGGATATTACTTTATAAAATTTCTAAATGTTTATAATTATATTTATTACAATATTAAAATTGCCATCGTGTGTATGTGAACAAAAACGCGAACGTACGTGCGTGTAAGAGCGAATGATAAAATATGTGTATTAATCAATGATGCTTTACTTAGGACAAAGAAGCAACTAACTTTTGATATACAATTAAATTGCGATTAATTACAGCATATTATACATTATAAATTCATAAAGTCCCGTGCACATAAACAATAACTGTTTGCAAGAATTTATAACTGAAATGATAAATGATAGAAGGATAGGTGTTTAATGCATTTTACATATAATTCCATGTATAATTAGTAGGAAAAGGAAGTTTAAATGACGACGTGCCATAGGTGCCGAATAAGTGTATAATTTAACTGCCACCTTAATTTAAGAAATATTCCTTATAACAGCGAAAAATTAAGCACAACATAGATAATGTTTATATATACTGAATAGTCGTCACCAACGAGACTAACGAAATAAAATAAGTCAAAATGACATTTAAAAAAAAAAAATTTTGAAATTATTTCAAATCCATATTTACACATTAAGAATTTACTAATTTATTTTACAAAATATATGCTGTTGGCAGGCCAATCGAAAGTTCATCTGCGATCCATTAATAACAAATAATATGATGAGATTAAAAAAAATAAATAAATATCAATGAATTAATTATTAAAACAATACTAAAAACTGAGTAATAGTGATTAAAGAAAAAAATTTGATCAATTTGATCAAAAGACTGCTTCATACTTTTGTAATTCACGCCTTAGTTGCGTATGTTATCATAATAAAAACATAATACATACACATTTGTATCCATATACACGTTTGTGGCTCTGCGAGTATACATTATATGCATTCTTACATTCTATTTTAGCAACTCACTTTTAGTTGAATAATATCGAAAATTAAGTAATCACATTGTTGTAAAATTATATAGCGTACATTGCGTGTCGTGCCACATTTTCATTATGATAAAGCTATTAGATTTTTACACTTAGTAATGAAAGATTCACAATAAATTATTGAACCGAGAATATGATAGTAAATAATAAGCGACTAATATAAATTTGGATATAAAGACCATTCAGATGCATGCTGAGATGAACATTTACAATTAAAAGTTTACACTTGTATCATTTTACTATATTTTACACAAATGATTATCAAATATATATGACATAATTACTGCGGCGAAATTATAATAATGATTAATAATATAACAATAATAATGTTACAATTACGAAATATGCATTAAATTCTAACAATTGTCGATATAAGAGAACTAATCTATGACATGTCATTCAAATAGATAATTTATAATAAAGTATTTGCATTGTTCTTTATATGAAATATTATATTTTCATGTTTTTTATATAAAGTATTATTTATATAAAATAAATAAAAAACACTATTGTAATATTTTTATTTAATTATAATATTTTTTATTCTAAGTAATACAAGAGAACCAATGCATTCTTCAATACATAACATAACCTTAAACTTATTGGTTAACACGATAATAATAATAAATAACACCAAATTAAAATCTTTTAAACGTTAATAACTTAAGCAATTACTCGTAATAAAAATAGTTTCAAAATTTTAATGCTCAGTTTTAACTACTTCTATTATATAAAGATAAGCCACCTTACCAATATAAATAATCAAATTATCCTAATTATAAAAAAGTAAACTAGCTTTAATAAAATAAAATAATTTATTATATTTATAGATACCTTTACAGTGAAAACATTTTAGTTGAATTTAATATAATATAAAATTCTACATTCACATTATATATAAACACGTTTAAAAATACATAATAATTATAAACCAATAAAACTATCAAAAAAATTAAATCATTTTTTAAACAATTTCATGTTTAAAATACGACTTTTATTAACATATTATTAAATGTAAACATGGCATAAAGTGATCAAATACTGATATTTGTGTATGATCATGTATAAACATATAAGTACATTCATAATTAGCATAGGGAACATTTTGATTATATACTAAAAATATATCACTTTCGTATGATTATTCTTGTCATTCAAATAAAAGTACTCAAATTGTTACTTACATACTGTATGAAGTATAAAATAAGCATTAATAAATATAATAAGAACTCTAAAGTAGTTATTTATTTAAATCTTTTGCATACTCATATTATTGATTAATAGTGAAATATAGAAAAATATTTAAAGTAATCAAAGTCATTACTGTAATTATATAATTTATTATAAAATCTTGAAGCATAATTATAAAATTTCAAGTTATAAAATATATTGTATATATATTGTAAACAATTATTATAATTGATTATAAAGAATAATCATAAAGTGTTATTTATATTATTGAAATATTTATTTGTATTACGAAATAATATATGTAATACTTACAATTCTGAATTACTTGCGATTAACATTAAATTAAAAACTTCATGAAAGATATATAAATAAAAAGCTCCCGTATATCAAAGTTGTTAATTATAAAGTTTAATTACATTTAATATTTTTAATAATATGAAAAGAATTTAACCTTTATCAGATATTACAGTATAAAATGTACTGCTTATGTATGATTTAGCACAAATTGTAGATAGGAAGAATAATGTTACAAAAATTCTATAACTAGTGTTTTGTAATTTAGTAATTAAAACTACATCACTTGTATATAATTCTCTTTGAGGTCCTTTAAAGTTTCTTTAAAACAATTTTCTTTTTCTTTTTTATTACATTTGATTATTAGAAATGTTAAAATAATATAAATAATAAGGACTCAAGCCCTTAAAGGCAAAACAATTTTTATAAAAATTACACGATGAGTACATTTACTAATAAAATATTAATTCATCTGAAGAATAGAAATGTAGTTTAAATAAACAAATACCCTTTTTATCGAGTTGGGATTTTAATTTTTTAAACTATCTAAAAGTCTCGACTATATTTCAACTTTATAGATGTAATATTTATCATTAAAAATAATCACGCATGCTTATTTAAGAAATAAATCTTTTCTTATTTTATCCTGCTATGGATATTTTAGCTAATCAAAAAACTGAAAAGAGAGTATAAAAAATATTAATTTAAATAACAAATAAAAATCAATAGCAATAAATTGTTATAAGGGTTATAAGAATTTTAAAGAAATAATTCTTATAGGGGCTAATACAGTAGTTTTCATATCAATATTTTAATAATTAAAGGTTTTTAATATGAAAAATATTATTCATTTATTATAACATAGATATTAAGCCTTATGGTATGATATATATTGTTTTATTCTTATAATTTTTCTTATTATTGTATTTATATGTACATTTATATTAATGTTGCAAACATAAAACAAATAAAAATTATAATAAAATCGAAATAATTTATAAAAAAATTCTAATGAATAATACTGTATTCTAATTGTACATTTCCTACTTTTTAGAAAAATTGTAATTATTTTATCCATTTAATGATATTTTATTGTAAAATATTATGCAAAAAAATATAATTTACGTAAAACCTATATTAAATAATGGAATACGAATGAAAAAAAATAAACATCAAAATAAAATAAATGTGAATTATAATTAATCAGTGAAAGAATAATTTTAAAACAAAAAGAAATGCATAAAAAAAATCATATGAAATAATGTAATTATATAGCTAATTATATAATGTATTAAATAACTACTCAGGAATAAATTTATTAATAATAATTCGAAATATTAATGATAATAAATAATTTACCTTCAAATAATAATCATTTGTAAATACGTGATTAAAAATATTATTACATACAAATACTCATCGAAAGTGCAAATGTGCGTAATAAGTGAAGTGACACAGGAAACTATCAAAATAATGAAAAAATCTATGCAAAGTATGAGAGAATTATTCTTTGTATGAATAATAGATAATTCATTATATGCATGACCAATCGTATTTATAAATAATAATTGATATAATGAAAACATCAAAATTCAATTTTATTGTAAAGAATGAAGAACAACGAGTTTTTGAATGCACATATGAGTAGTAATGTATTTTACACATTCATCTTTTTCAGCATTACAATATTATATGCAATGTGTGTGTGTGTGTGTGTGTGTGTGTATAAATTTTGTGTATAAATTATAACTTTTATTTACATTAGTTTCATCAAAACAACGTAATATGAGGAAAATTAATTGTATACATATGCGTCTTTCAGACTCAATTTCAGTACTTACTTTCGATATCTATAAATTTAGATTTAAAATCTTGAAAAAATTTAAATATTATGCACAAAATAAATAGAAAAGGAATGAGAAAGGAGGTATCGTGTTGATATTGTATATATCATGATTGTCTTGTTTATGTGTGCGCGACTACCTTTGTACGATTAAATATCTCGACATAGGACGAAATAGAAATCTGACAAATATACATAGAAACATTTTAAATGAATATTGCTGAGTTCTTTTTATTACCTATCTTCTTATTTCTATCATAGTAGTTCAATGCAATTATTCATATAATTATTCTATTATTTAATATCTTTCATGAAAATGAAGTTATTGAATTAGTTTTTAAATTTTTAATTTAAAATCTAAATCTATTACCATTAATATTTAAAATATTCGTACATTTTAAACAAATTTTTAAATATGGCAAACATCAATACATTACACATAATGATATACAGTAAACATTAATACATAATGAAATACAGCCAATATTCAGATACAGCAAAAAATAATGTGTAGCAAATCAAAGTAAAGTTTAATAAAATTAATAAATTTTTTTCTTACTAAACAATGAAATTATAAATATAACAAAAAATACAACAATACGTAAAAAACGAAGATTTAAAGATACTTTGGTTTTAGTGTAAAAATGCCATGTGGATGGTCATGTGTACGAAATTATATTGTAAATAAAATTTTGAACGATAGCAAATCCAAATAATTTAGATCGACAAAATTTGGAAAACTTACAAAGTAAAATAATGAAAGAACGATCAAATAATCAGTTTATCATTCAATTGAAGGAGTATTTCGTAGATTTATGAAAAAAGTCATTGAAAATCATTTAAGTAATCAGTTGTCACGGGTTATCATGATCTACGAGTTAATAAGAGCTAAAATCAAAATTTCGATCTCGAATTACATCTCAAAATATCGATGTCGCCTAAGCCAAGAATGATTCATATCCGAATGTCTAAGCAATCAATGGAATATCATCTTTAAATAAAGGAATTTCACGGCAAATGACGACAAGGATCACAATTGAGCGGTAATTGACACTACATTTACATTTCCAATGAAAATAAACAACGGCAATATAAAAAGATATTATCGATTACCAATAATTGAGAATAGATCGATCAATCTCGACTAATAGTATAATATTTATAAAAAAAATAATATAACTAGATAGCACGAGTAATTCAACCTTTAATCGCTCTACATTAAATATTATTATTTCAAATACAGTACAACTGAATTCCAAACTCTTAATTGGCGATAACTCAGTGTATTACAATATTTGTCACTGATTTTTTGAATTGATGTATGTATGCGTATATGAATGTCATGTATGGAGAATAGTTGAACATTAATTATGACATCTAATGAAATTATTTTATTATTCTTATAGGATATTCCAAATATTGACTCTAAAAATGTATTATATGACGGAAGTAAGAAAAAAAATCATTATATATGTTTGAAAACTTTACTGAAAAAATAGTTATAATAATTTTGTAAATGACAAAAAAATGTTATTGCTGACATAATAATATAAAATTTATATTTAATATATATTTAATGACATCAAACCGTTATTGTTTAATAAGAAATAGCATTTTATTATCGGCAATAATAATTTTAACATATTCAATATTGATGTTTAAAAAAAACTTAATATTATTCAATGTAGTAGAAACAAAAAAAAATTCAAGTTCTACTCCAGTGCAAGCGTCATCTATTGGTGACTTCATACCAAAACATTTTTCAATAGGTATCGACACATTCCCACCAAAATATTTTTCTTATTACCTACTGAAGATACGAAGGAAGGTTTGAACAGATAATTAATTGGAAATATATAAGCATATATTTATATATTCATTCGTTTATACAGTAAAGTTTGAGCATTACACTATTAAAATCAGTTTAATTATGTTTATATTATTTTACATATTGAATTTAATAAAGTAGTATGTGTGTATTAAAGCACATTTTGAGAGTTAAGTAAAATTTTTTTTTTATTTATACATCTGACTAATTAATTTACCATTAATTTTAATTAATAAATTTTCAAATTAATATTATTGTAGTAAATGGTTTTCTCATGCAACGTATAATTAATTACTCTAAAACATTAAATATAATAAGGAAGTACTACGTTCAATAAGTCTCAAAAAAGAATAACTGCTAAATTTTTAAATATTTATAAATACTTAATTTAATTTAGAAAAAGACAATTGTAATACTGGTAATGAGAATAATAATAATAATAACAACAATAATAATTATTATAATAATAAGAATAAGTATATTATATATACAAAATATTTTATTACATATATATATATATATTTTAATAAATCAATAAGAAAATATGTAGTTAAAAAAACTTACTATTTTGAAACCTATTCTTTTTAAATTATATTTTAATGCATTTATCCAATTGTAAAGTAAATTAATAATTTATAAAGAATTTCCGGAATGAAAGAAAACTAATTCAATCGCAACGTCCGCAATGTTATAACCTTCCATTTATTTATATCTGCTTTTATAGTATTATATTAAAAAAAAAACGTTATATCAATATTTAATAGCTTTTTAATACAGAATATGAAAAATGTTATAACTAATTATAAAAGTCTATTAAAAATAATATAAGTAGATAATATACATATTTGTAAGTATCTAATCATAACTTAACGTGTAGGTATTTTGACGAGCATGAATAATACATTTGGTACTAAGACGATATAATCAACATTTAATTATTTTCACAGAATTACAAAAATCATACTTGGCAAAAAATATCAGTAGCACGTATATTAAAATAGAATTTTAAAATACATAAATTATAAACTCAATAAATTTGATTAATTGTTGATGTATTACGGTTTGTCTAATTTCCGAGTTTGAGGTTAAAATTATGTGTATTATAAATATGTTGTTATGAATATAAATATGGTTGTATGAGAAATCATTAAATAAGACAATATTTTCAAAATATATATTTTTATTAATTAATAATCACAATAAGTCAAATTCAAGCATAATGCTTAAGAATATACATCATCAAGATTAAATTAAAAATACATGATATATTGCATATTGGATTTATAATGTAAAATGGGATTATAAAATAACAATCACCCTTACCACTTAAATCAATTTACTTGAAAACATACGCAGTCGGATAGATTAATTACAATTAATAAAAATATTATTTTATAAATATAACTTGCTGTTTATAAAACATACAATAATTGTTATCTATAAAATAATCATAAACGTTTTCATATGTTTCATATTGTTAAAATTGTCTAAAGCATTATGCATGAATTGAATTATAAAGTATTATTACGAATGCGTGAATTATTAATACAATAATTGTGATGGCAGCTACTTGGTGCCATGGCTAAGATCCAATGGTATAAAACTAATAATAAAATATAATAAATTGTTTATATGGCTATGCACGCGCACACAAATAAGTATTTATTAAAATATACGGAATATTAATTTATATAGTATATTGCGAATATATAAATTAGCATTACTTAACATGACAATCTAAACGCGTGCTTAAAAAACATTTACTGATGCAAGTGGCTTGAAAAAATTACCTAACGATGTTAAAATTTATTTTTACACAAAGGAATTCCCATTTCCGGTAAAATTTTCTTCCTAGAAGTTCAAGATCTTCGTTTCTTCAAAACTGTAATATGATTGAAACGATTTATTTATCCTAATTTGACATATCGTTTAAACGACAATTAAATTTCTATCCGTGATAAGACAAAAATCTCTTCCAAAGCGAAATACACATTCAACAAAAATTTCGACATTCCTTTACAGAGATCGAATGCCTAGAGGACTGTATGAAACATAAAACTTAATAACCCAACATAGACGTGGTCGCTCGAGAGCTAAATCTCCGTCTTCCTCACCCAATACACTCGAAGAGAGCATCATTTCGCAATTGGTGAATGCGTTGATAGTCCGCGCATATTCAGCATCCGAATCCGAGGGCAAGTCGGAAATGCACCCAGTCGCTACTCATGTATCTCGCGCACGCATTTATGCGCAACAAGCACTAATGGCGAGACCTCGAATACTAAACTTGCGACCCATTTGCGTGAACAAAGCCCACGTGCTAGCAACCACCGGAAGGCGTAGCTGTCCGGTTGGCGGCTACATGAGTCTCAAACTCCCGAGGCGATTGGCGCGACTGCCAAATGAGAGGGTCGCGCCCTCCTTCGACGTCGAGCCAATGCTCCCGATTGCGTGACATTAGTGGAAAAGACGCGTGTCGTCAACTTTATAAAGCCGCGCGCATTAAATGGCCCAACGTGGTTGGGCTCGACGTTTTACCGCCCTTACTTGACACCCCCCGCTTTGTCCCATCATTCGTCCATCTTTTTTACTTGGCAGACACGGGAAATTGCAGGTGTCCGCACGTTGAGCAATCTTTCGATCGAGAACTTTGCGGTCGAGTCCGTTTGCGAAATTCTTACGTGCCCACACGGACGGTAAACTAGTAGGCAGATATACTTTCTCTGTTAACGCCAGGAATCGACATTTTTCCAATGGCCAGACACTTACGCCTTCCTTATCATCCGGGTATCCCTCATATATGTTGTATATCATTTAAATAGAACAAAGTAATAAAACGTATGTGTTATATTTATAAAAAAAATTTCGCGTATTGGCTTATACATACACTTGTATAAGCTCGATTTTAAAGAATTTCCTAAACTTCGATATCAAAATTAATATCCAGTGAGTGTTATTGGTTAGTTAAATATTGGGTAAGATATATTAAAAAATAAAATACATAATATTAAAGTACATAATATATATACTGTATTAATGCTTGAAAATTGTAGTTAAAATTTAGTTTAATCTTACAGCGATATTAGTGATATTTATAAATGAAATATAAGATAAGAGTAATATTATTACCAATTTTTATCACTAAATTTATTTAACTGATTTTTTAATTTATAACAAGCGAAATAAACATATTTAATAAATGAATCTGTATGGAATTGTTACAAATAAAACAATATTTAGAGAAAAAACTGTTCTCCTTTGTTTTGATCTCGACTATTATACCTTGGCTTTAAAAAAAAATTTAAACGATTATACTCTTCGTATATATTTCTTCAATTCTCACATAACAATTGATTATATACTCGAATGTATTATTAAATAGAATTATTCGTAAACAATCCGTAGAAAAATCAAAATTAAAAAAAAATGCACAAAAGGCCAATCAAACACTTTCTTACCAATATATTCATGTCTTCTAAATGATAAAATAAGATAGTGGTAATTTGTATAGAAAGGAATTTCCATCGTAATCATATGTTTTGTAGTAACACGAGTATATCGAAAACCGTTGATGTCCTACTCTAGCCACTAAGTTCCTTGTTGAATTTGGGCCTTATACTTGCCTTTCTCTTTAATACCCTGAATTAGCTGTACAGTCGATACGACGAATCTTTTATTGTATTTCCTTAATGGTATTTGGACCTTGTTTTCAAAACTCAGCTAAGCGATGTCATTAAATTATGTCTTAATAATAAAGTTATTTGTGTACAATACTTCACAAACTTATTTCATTGTATTGTATTTACTTTTAACTTATGATTTTAAATTCATTTTATTGAAAAATGTATTACTTTACAAAAATATGTGCGTTACATTCGCATATTAAAATTGGGAGATCCTTTATTTAATCGTGATTTAATTAATGGTACAATAATAGTGCCTTATTTCTGAAAAATTCGTATAATTTTATAAAAGTTACAGCGTACTCGTGATTGCTTTAATAAGACGCTTCACGATAAATTCCTCCATATTGGTAACTAGGACAATAGATAGTCTTGTCATTTCATAACAGAAAAACGTCTTCAATTTATATTGACAGCCAAATGAGTCTTTTGAAAAGAAGGGAGGAAAAATTCATCATCAATTCGTATATAAAAAACAATAATTTGAGAAAATTATATTTTATTCGGTTGCGCTTATGAATTGAAATCATCGAGTATAAATATTTGAAAATATTTAATTACAAATTTATTTGATTTTTCATTTTTATAATATTAATAGACTAAATTATTTATCTCATATTTATATTTACAGGTTAAATTAATTTATATTTATTAAGAAATTTGTATCAATCACATTACATATAATGTATTTATCACTCAGTATTAAAAAGATAATATTTTTACAAATTACATTATGTTTGTAGAAATGAAATTTTTGATTTTGAAATTAATGAATTCTTACTTCATTGAAATGAATGAATTCATTTTGAATGATCTATTTAAGGTCGATATAAGGCGGATTATAAGGCTTCATATATATGTAGAATTTTTACTGCATTGTATAATCAACAGTTCTTACAACTTATCTCATTCACAAAGTTTCCGAGGTCAAAAAGACTACAAAACTAAGTGTCAATTTCATCGTAAGTTTCATTTGAATTATTCGAACGGAAAATATTATTTACAAAATTATTTCGTAATGCAATACAATTATTTTTGTTTAAGTTATAGCTTCATAAGGATCGATTAAGAAATATTATTTATTATTTACCACTTAGTAATATAATAAATCTGTATGTGATTTGAGATCATTATTTATAAACAAGATTTTGACATCGTTTTGATAACAATAAATAATAAAATATTTATTTATTTAATAAATTAACGATAAAGAAATAATTAAAGATAATGACGAATTACTACGAAATTAAAATATTAAATGACTTTTAAAGCAATAGAAACATTTTTATTTATTGTAATTGTATCTACTAATTGCTTTTGTTATTATTGTTGCTATTATTGCTGTTATTAATATTATCGTTTAATATTATCAACGTCGTCGTCATAATCATCATCGTCATCATCATCTTCGTCGTAATCATGATACAATAATAAATTGATTTTGTCTTTATATACGTGAATTATAAGCAAGAATTTAATTGATAGCTAAACAATAATATTTTATAAATAAATTTTTTTGTCCTGTTATATTTGAATTTGAAGAATAATTTGAAAAATGATTACATATTTTAACGTAATATATGGATTTAATAATAGTGAATTTGTAATATTTCCATTATGTGTCACAAAATATCTATGCGCGGATATGTATTAAATCAAGGACATTTTTATAAAGTAAAGATTATAAGGTCAAATTACAAAATAGTAAGGGAATATACATTCATTATATGTTTTTTTTTAAAGTCTTTAAGGGATACTATCGGAACTCATTAAATTATATTAGCGCCTTCTTATATTGTTTTTTGCTTGTATCGATCGAATTATCACTAAAATTGTTGTAAAATTTAATTTTGTACAATACTAAATAAGCATTTTTGAACAAAATTGATATTAAAAAAAAGGAAAAAATAATTTTGATTTTGTTTTATAAGTATTAAAACTTCAATGAATTTTTGAGAATTTAGGAATAAAAAAAATTTAAGATGTTTTAGAAAATTATAAACAAATGTACATTCAAAGAAGAAAGAAAAAGAGTTAATAAAATTCTCAATATGTGGGTATATATTTTTATTTTATCCGTGACAGAAGATGTTATATTCGGATATGCCTTAAAATATAAATGTGGATAAATTTATATATACTATCATTCATTTAGATCAAAATCGATACTATTCAAAATAACTTATTTACAACAAATAGGGATATCTTTTTACATAAATAATTAAAATAAAATAAATAACTAGTAATTTATTTTATAAATAAATATTATAATGAATGTTATATCATGAATAACATCTCATAGAATAAATGTTATTAATAATTCCTGGTATCATAATATAAATATAGTGGTTATAGGTAGTATAACATTTGTTTAAATGAAAAATAATTATTTAAATTTTATATCACACTGAAACATTTTATATTATTCTGTATACATTTCAATGGTTTATATTGTACATATAATTCTATGTTTTATGTGAATAAATTTCAGCTTTAAAATTAACATTAATATGATTGTATTATTGTTTACTATTAAAATACAAATTTGTCATATATTATTTAAACGAAATTCGAATTATATTATCATTTTTATGCATTTTAATGCGTGTAATAATGCTATGCATTATAGTAAAATTCATGATCTTTATAAAAAAATAGAAGATAATTTTTAAATTTAATTTTGTTTTATATCATTAAAATTAATTTGTTTCTAATCGAATTAAAAAAACAAATGTATTGTAATTATATGAAATTTATTAAATTCCAATAATTAATCATTCTTTAACTATACAGAAGTCTTGAAAGTAAGCTTAGACGCAAATAAATTTAGAATGTCAACATTTTACTTTATTTTTATATGTCATAGAGCAATTTCTCTTACTTAAATAGGTTTCATATCTTAAATAATGACAATTGGTTAATTTATGAATAAATAGTCGTACGCTAAGTTAAAAATAAAAAAAAAATGGTTTCTTTTGCGCTATAGGCAAACTATAGGATTATAGTGTTTTTAGCTAAAAAAAATTACTTTTTTATATAATGTATAAAACGAAAACTTTAATATTTAAATGAAGTATGAAATTTGTTTAACATAACAATATAATGAAACAATTTGATAGCATTTTTCTCATTCCAATTGTATAAATATAAAAACAATTATAAACAAATTTGTCAGGACCATTAATGTTTAAAGGCACAGTAGATAAAAAAAGAAATTAAAAGTAAAAAAGATTGCTAATAAATGATAATAAGATGGAAAAAGTATTCGGTTACTCAATATTCCGACGATAAAATATATATCTTTTATACTTTTGTATTTGCATCATTTTAATTTTTGCTATTGAAAATTTTAGAGTAAACCATTTGTGTTCTAGATTTTATAAACTAATTTCCGCGACTTTTATTTTAATTGTAATTGCATTTTCATATTTGCTCAGTTATTTTTCAATTTTTAGATTTTTAAAATTTAGCTCATGCTTTACAGGAGTCACTATATTTTATATCTTCCTGCTTCGAATTTATCATATTCATTTGATTATTTTTTACTATTCAACAATTCAATTAATTGTTTTTTTTTTAACTGTTTAGAGAGTGATATACATTAGATAAACTATTTTATATAAACGAAATATACTTTGAAAATTTTTGACAAGTTCAAACGAGAAGATAAATATTTTAAACTTTGTCGTGTGTTGTGTACTACACGAGGAAAAACTGTAATGAAAATGATCCAATCACGGAATATCAAATTTTAAAGAATAAATTTTAAATAAAGTGATAAAAACTTTGTTATCGAAAGTTGAACAAACCTTGGTATGTTACATGATATTAATCAAGAATATTGACTGAGTTCCCGTAAATAATTAACGTCAAATCTTTGTTAATTGCTGAGTTGTAATTCTATTATTTGTGCATGAAATTGTTGCATATTTTAATGTTTAATTTAAAACTGTAGTTTTCAATAATCTGGAATAAACAAAAGGTCAAAATAAGCGAGCATCTCTCATGATTCCATTAATTGTATGCTCTTATTACGCTCGTTGGGCTGTAACTCGAAGGCAATAAAGCAACTTTCGAGGTCCTTTCTTTGCCTATAAAATTCTTTTTATCATGGAATATGCTGGACCCGAGTATGTAGTTTCGGGAAGCGGATGGCGGCGTGTTGCGGCGGGTGGCTGTAATGAGACGGGAAAGGGTGGGGTAGGATGGGGCGGGGCGATCTGGATTGAATATGCGCGCGCGCGCGCGCGCGCGTGCTTACGTATGTATGTGAGAGGGCTAGTAAATATAAGGAGCGTCTAAATTGGTGTAACGTAGCGAAATTGGTGTACGAGAGGCCATCGTCTCGGTAATGGGTAAAAGGCCGCAGAGAAACGCGACTAGCGGCTGTTACGAGATTCACCGGGAGTCGACGGCGGGGTCTTTCCTGTCGCGCATACTCATGCGTGTATCACAGTCACATGCGCGAGCGAACGCGTTCCTTAGG
The DNA here is from genome assembly GCF_000503995.2 of Ceratosolen solmsi marchali. NCBI lineage: Eukaryota > Metazoa > Arthropoda > Insecta > Hymenoptera > Agaonidae > Ceratosolen > Ceratosolen solmsi. The sequence continues at coordinate 1,090,880 of NW_011948446.1, forward strand.
CGGGTAGTTGGCGCGCGCTCGCACGCATGGTGAGGTACAGAAAGAGCGGGAGGGCGAGCGAGAGAGAGAGAGAGAGAGAGAGAGAGAAAGAATGAGAGCTGCAGAGGCCTATATATAAAATAAAATCGCGTGCATGCGCAATGGGTATCCTCGGTTATTTTCAACGTCGCTTGTGCTTCTCGCGACATCTGGCGGCTGGTGATGTAGCCAGACCCTAAGCCTTGGAAAAAGCGGAAAAATGGGAAAATCAGGCATTATTTAACCAAGAGGAGTTACAGATCGGTCCTATCTCTCGATCTTCCTAATTATCAGCTGATTAATTTTTGCAAATTGGGCTCGAGTAGACTCTGGAGTTCCTCCGAACTCGTCGATAATGGCGCGCGCGTCGCCGTCGGAGACCGAGTAACCGGGTGCCCCCCCCCGTGCGCATGTTCACTCCGTTCGGACGGTCTCTTTCTGTTGTGGCATCTAGAGGTGAGTGGTCGTGCCGTGTCGTGCGTGCGTGTTTGTAAGGGACTCTTCGTCGGCACCGCAGACTTCTCGAAGCTCTCGGTGTAATCCGCCCGCCGTTAAGCGTAAGCTTGTCATCCGAGGGTTTTTAACAAAAATCAGGCGTTTTCGTGATACGTAAGTCGCGTCTGAGCTCGTATTTTTCCGATCATCCACGTTCTTTGGTCGTAAATAAGCGATTCTTTGGTGACGGTGCGCATGGTCAGCCGAGCCTACCGCACCGACCAGTTTCTTCTTGTTGCTGTTTCGTCCTTTTCCAAGGAGGTTTGTGACGCCGCTTCAATTACCTATCGACACGGGCAATTTCCTCGTTGTCTCTTGTTCTCTTGTATTTCCTCCCTCACCGTTTCCCGCTTTCTCACTCTATCTTTCTCTCTCAATCCGTCTTTTTATTAAGTAGCATACCAGAGAGCTCTGTTTTGTAGTAATATAATCGCTGTAAAAGAGTTGTGAGGTATGGTACGAATTTTAGACCTAAAGCCATAATCGCTCTGAATTTGGGTGTGCTAATGGGAGTTAGGGAGAGAGGAAGATAAAGATAGAAAGGGAGAACTTATCGCACGAGGAGGAGTACATTCTATTGTTTCAGGATAATTTTACGCGAGCCGTTGGGAAGAAAGTGATAAGTACCGAACTTGAGCGGTGAATGAAACCTGTAAAAGAATCTGGGATCCTAGTAATTCTGACGTAATCGTGATCTAATATACAGAAAGTAAGAGCACCAAAAATATCGCTAAAGAAACCGGAAATGTAATAATGGCGCTTCTCGCTTGTCAAGAATGCCTTTTCTGCAAGATTGTCGACTTGTTCTGAAAATAAATATATTTCACCTTAGATATAATGGCTTCTAGTTTGCCGATTTTAGCGTGTCTATGCATTATTGTAGTTATCTTGTTAAATATAATCATTTTACATCGCATCTTTCATAAAGAATATGCAAACATTCCATCCTGTATGTAACCGTATGGCGAATTAGCATTCGTTTCACAGGTGCCGATTTTAGAAAACAGTTATGATTGGTTCGTAATCTAGTTAATTTCGTAATCTTCGCTTGTCATCGTCATCGTCGTGGATTAAAGTAATTCCAAGCTTAGTATAAATTTGAAGTTCACTCGGTAAAATTTCCGGTGCATGCGGCTTAACAGTTCATCCCCCCTTTCGCAATTGCGTTTCGAATTCCATTCATGGAACATTTCGATCGTCCATTCATTTTCTTAGTACATACTTACATATAAATTTTTCTTCTACCTTCATAATTTATTATATTATTTAAATAAAAAATCGTCTAGAAAAATCAGTAGCAGATGTTTTCTAATGTAGTCAAGAAGGGAAAGACTGATTGAAAGTAAAAACGTGGCAACGAAGCAAAGCGCGTCACCTAAAAAGCAGTGAATATTACGGCAACGCTGTTCTCTGTTCTTAGGCGGAAGATACAAAATGGCGTTCACCGCTACCGTTTCGAGAATATTCACAAAATTAGCGCACGCCACGTGGATGTAGTTTAGTCTAATTTATAAACATTCTGTATATTGTTTTAATTTGGGATTAGCTTAATTAATTTGCGGAACAAGTACTTCATTTACAAACGATATTGCTTAATTTCAATTTTTAATCCTGTAAGGGAAGCCACTCGTGTCTTCAGTGTAACAATGCACTTATTGATTGTTAACTAAATATACTCTGATGTTAGATGAATTTTTGCTCATTAAATTCGTGAAAATGTGCATTTTAATTTTTTTTTCTTTTATTTAATTATATTAAACGTAAATTTCGATATAATTTACAATATTGCAATTTAAATAAATAGATTTAATTAAGAATAACTGGATTCAGTAAATTATATCGGAATAATTCGTTAGAAAGTGAATAGTTGTATTCAACTTATAATTATTTTTATTGTTCGTAATAACTATAATTTCTTTTTGTTTAGTTTTAATTGGACTAATATAGAAACACATTCATAATGGGAAAAGAGAAGGTGCATATTAACATTGTTGTGATTGGACATGTAGATTCTGGAAAATCTACCACCACTGGTCATTTGATCTACAAATGTGGTGGTATAGACAAACGTACTATTGAGAAGTTTGAGAAGGAAGCTCAGGAGGTAAATATTTACTTATTTTTTAAATTATAATTATCATAAATAATTTTATTTTATTCATGTTTTAATGATGATAATATTTATTATTTCATTCGTGGTTTCCTCCAGAGGATTCATTTCCGTTGATGGTCTAATACGTCTGATTTCCTAGTACAAAAATTAATATTTTTTAATGAAAAATCCGACAAATTATTAATAATTTATTTTATTATTTTGTTTTTAGATGGGTAAAGGATCCTTTAAATATGCCTGGGTATTGGATAAACTAAAAGCAGAGCGTGAGCGTGGTATCACCATTGATATCGCGTTATGGAAGTTTGAAACGTCGAAATATTACGTTACCATCATTGACGCCCCTGGACACAGAGATTTCATCAAAAACATGATTACGGGTACGTCGCAGGCCGATTGCGCCGTATTAATTGTCGCCGCTGGTACCGGTGAATTCGAGGCCGGTATTTCAAAGAACGGTCAAACTCGTGAGCACGCTTTGCTCGCCTTCACTCTTGGTGTAAAACAATTGATTGTTGGTGTTAACAAGATGGATTCCACCGAGCCACCATACTCCGAGACGCGATTCGAGGAAATTAAGAAGGAAGTGTCCTCGTACATTAAAAAGATTGGATACAATCCGGCTGCCGTCGCTTTTGTACCTATTTCTGGATGGCATGGAGATAATATGTTGGAGTCATCGACTAAAATGCCGTGGTTCAAAGGATGGGCTGTTGAACGTAAAGAAGGCAAGGCTGATGGTAAATGCCTCATCGAAGCTCTTGATGCTATTTTGCCACCGAGCAGGCCAACTGACAAAGCCCTCCGCCTTCCACTTCAGGTACAATTTTAAAATATAAATTGCAATATTTCTAAAACTTCTATATGAAATTTATATCAAATACTTTATGTTCGAAAGTTTGCAAACTCAAACTTTATTTGTAAAATAAAATGATGATACAATTTTTACTTCATTCGCGGTTTCCACCAGAGGATAACATCCATTGATGGTTGAAGGTGTCTGACTATGCTAACTAACAAATATTTTAAAAATATTAATTAAACTAAGTTAAACGAATAAATTAATTTTATTTTAAAGGATGTATACAAGATTGGTGGTATTGGAACGGTACCTGTCGGCCGTGTTGAGACTGGTGTGTTAAAACCTGGCATGGTTGTCACCTTTGCCCCTGCTGGACTTACAACTGAAGTTAAGTCAGTTGAGATGCATCACGAAGCTTTACAAGAGGCAGTGCCAGGGGATAACGTTGGTTTTAACGTTAAAAACGTCTCGGTTAAAGATTTACGTCGTGGTTATGTGGCTGGTGATTCAAAGAATAATCCACCTAAGGGTGCTTCCGATTTTACTGCACAGGTATATAAGGCTTTCTTACTGATTAAAAAATGAAATATATTAATAATGTATTTGCAATCGCTTTTGAACGTTCGTGATTTTGACTAAAAGTTTATTGAATAATAGTTGGTTTGTTTGTTAATTTGAGAATATTTTGTATTCTTTATTTTAATCATTATAATCTATAATAATTTATAATTTATTATAATTAATTTTTCAAAATAAAATTCAAAATAAGCCATTATTAATTTAATTAAGTAATAGAATTTGTATGTTTATAAAATTAAAAATTTTTAAGTGTATTGATAGTCGATGCATTTAATCCTACAGTCAAGCAAGCATATGGATTATATATTAGATTAATTGTTAAATAAGTTAAAAGTAGTTTTGTTAAATATAAAGTAATTTTTAATTGATTAAAATTTTATCATTTTTGTTGCTATGGAGTGAGAAACATGTAAGAATGTAATTTTATTATTTTTTCTATGAAAACATTAATTTTAGCTGTACTTCGATATATAGTATATTATTCTAATTAAATTATGAATTCAGATTGGTACAAAGTACTATATATTATTATAACACTATAATTTATTGTATTTGAATATGGAAAATTTGGGAATAATATTCACGCCATATAACAATTAATCTTCATTTTTTAATAAGCAATGGATTTTACTAAAATATTTTGAATGTTTAATGAAGATACTGGGGGTTACTTGATTCAGAAATAATCTAAGAATTAAAATGAAATTTAGATTATAAATTTTATAAACTTCGAAAGATAAATAATTATGACCCATGGATTTTAAATATTAGAAACTTGATGTAGGCAAGTATACATACCTTTATTTTAAAAATCACGAGCGTTATCTATGGTAAATTAAAGAAAACCCAAAAATATCCTTCCAATATGTTTCAGGTGTAAGTATCATGTATCATTATTATTATTTTCTTTTCATTTAGGTTATTGTGCTTAATCATCCTGGTCAAATCAGCAATGGTTACACGCCTGTACTCGATTGTCATACGGCTCACATTGCTTGCAAATTTGCCGAAATTAAGGAAAAGTGCGACCGTCGTACTGGCAAGACCACTGAAGAGAACCCTAAGGCTATTAAGTCTGGTGACGCGGCTATCGTGAACCTCACCCCTACTAAGCCCCTTTGCGTAGAGGCCTTCCAGGAGTTCCCACCCCTGGGACGTTTCGCCGTGCGTGACATGCGTCAAACCGTCGCCGTTGGCGTCATCAAGTCCGTCAACTTCAAGGACGTCGCCGGCAAGGTCACCAAGGCCGCCGAGAAGGCCCAGAAAAAGAAGTAGTCTTAGTTTCCGCGCAATCGAGTCACCGGAAGACACTCTGTTCTCCCGGAGTCAAGTGGCGGCGGCGGCGTCGCCGCCAGCAGCACCACTACCATCATTGCCGCCACCGCTGCGCCGCGCCTTCTCTTCTTTCTCCCGGGGCTGCCGCCACCGCAGGAGGTGCAACGGCAACTCCGTTGCCGCTAATCGGCTTGTCCATCTACCGAGGCGGCTCCGACGACACTTCTTTCATAGGAAGGAGTTTCGCAGGAAAGAAGGACTCGCTCGCCTCGCGTTATTATTATATTGCTGGAAGGCTGGGAGCGACGGGAGCATGGACGGAAAATACACGTGCTGTTGTTAACTGCGCGCCGCCGATGCTATATATCTATCATTTGTGTACACCTGTTTCACAAAAAAACTGGAAGAATAGAAGGCATCAACAGACATAATAATTTAGCTCAGCTTAATTATATTTTCTAATTATTATACGGAAATAATAAATCCTATTATCAGCGATAATTGAGAAACATCTCATTTTTTTATTGTTTGTTGTTACTTTTTTACTTTAAATGTCGTCGCTGTCATTTTTAACACACATACACAAACGTAACGTATATTATATAAATATATATAATAACATGAATTGGGCATCAGGCGCTTGAATTTTATTTCCTTTTTATAATCTTCCATTGTTTCAAATTTCCAATTTAATTTTTAGACAATTATATATCTAAAGTAAAGAAATTTTTATAATGTTACTTTTTAATAACTAATCCTTGGATAATAAAATGAAAAAATAAAAAAAAAAACGAACTGAATGCACCGGCACGTTTGAAGTCATCTCGATAACGATTTTTAATCGTTCTTCAATCATTTGATTATGGAGAGAGAATGACTGCTTTAAAAAAACATTTGAATTATCTTACAATCGAGTACTTTATGGTTGTTCTTTTATCTTCCAACTCTGGAGTTTAATAATTAAGGTTAAACCGATGTTTCTTGATCGCATGCAAGTACTTTCAAATAATTCAAATTATGTTTTAAATATATAATTTTTATTTGTGACAGTTCTCTGTACATACAAATAATGGTAATAACGATTGAGCGCGAAATAAAGAAACTGGAAATCATAATTTTTTGCTTATATTATTTATCCAACCCATGTAATTATTTTATGAAGACGTCTCGTGAAATTGGACAATTTTTATTATGAGCGTCTTGTTAGATAACGTATTATAAACTTCGGGTTTCAACTGTGCGATTGCAGCGCACCAGAATGGTTTTAATTCTTTGCTAATAATTATTGTTAGCAAAGATATCACTCATGGCAGTAATATTTACTGCTATATCGAGAATGTGCAATAATTCTACAGTAATTAAATTTGGGGTAGGGAAATTAGTCCTTACTATTATTAAACAAGAAATATAATTTTAATTAATAGTCAATTGAATATGAAATTGCATATAATTTCAATAGAATTATTTTATAGGTTAGAGTTCAAATATTGAACCTAATTTCAAGAAATAAATAGTTTAAAGCTGTCTAAATTTTATTAAATATGTTTGGAAATATATTTAGAATATAAAAATTAATTTTTTACGTATTATTTTAGTTACAGCAAGTAAGAAGTTTATATACAAAACCGAAAACACTTAGAGATATTAAAAGAAGAAACCTTGTGAAAGAATTTGCTGTTACAAGACTACGATACGTTGCCATGAAAAGGAATAACATTTTACCCAAGTCTATACAAGTACGAATTAAAATTAATATATAATCGTCTATTTAAAAAGTACATGTTAATTTAACAATATATTTATAGGACTTAGCTAGCGAAGCTTTTAACGATATTCCTCGACAATCAGCTCTTAGGCAATTGACACCTCGCTGTGTTATAACTTCAAGAGCATATGGCACTGTTCACAGATGGAGGCTTTCCAGATTTGTTTTTCGACACTTAGCTGATTATAACAAACTTTGTGGTGTTCAGAGAGCAATGTGGTAGTTCTTTTATAAAACGATCATATTTTAATAAATTATTACAGTGCTTTATTTGTAATGTTTAAAATTGCCTCGTATTCTTATTAGAAATTATGTACACTAGTTTGATAAGTTCTAATAAATCTTGTCTAACGATTTCAAAATTAACGATAATATAAAAAAGTATATTACTGATCTTAAATTGAAATGAACAATGTTAAATAGTATATATCCAAGGCTATGATGAAGAATAATTACATTATAATTCATATTTAGTTAATCCAATTAAAATTAAAAAATTTGAAAATAAACTTTTCTGTACTAATTCAGTAAATATACTTCTAGTTAAAAACAATTAAGCAACTAAAGGAATCTCTTTATTAATGTTAAATAATCGTTAAAAATATAATTTCTTATACGAAGGCTGGAAATAAGGAAAACCTCAAGATGGATTGATTGTTAATCTAATGAATAGAATTGATTAAGTATATGCATGCTTTGGTAATTTAATATTTATTATAATGCAAAAGACAAAGTCAATTAAAGTCAATTAATTCTGTAAATGAAAATTAAAAATTAATTATAATTATTTTCTAAATATTCAATTATAATGTGCACTTTAATTATATAAAAAGTAGATGAATTTAACTTTACTCATTTCTCATTTAAATAATCCCTATGATTTTTTTATAAATTTGAATTTACATTGAAATCAATACAATTCCAGTGTTTAAATCATATTAAAATAAATCATTATTTACAAATTTAACTGTATTCATAAGAAACTAATTATGAAAAATTGAGATTTAAAATTTTATTCCAAAATACTGGACTAAATTATATTTTTACATTTTTATTACTTTCTTATATTCATGTAAATTTTGTTAATGACTTTAACCTATTAAAGAACGTTTTTTGGTTGTTTATTACAAAAGATTGAATTCCTTCAAAAAAATAAACAAATGTTAATATTTAAAAATACAAGTTTGTTTAATTTAAAAGAATTTATAAAAATTAATACAGATATTTTTATTTTATTTATATTTTATTTTTACATAATTAAACTAAAATTTATTAACGTCGGTTACAATTAAATTTAACAAACAAAAAAAAATTTATACTTTTAATTATAAAACATAAAACATTATAATTTCATTAAGTAAATTTATTTGTTTCTATGTTTATATTAATTTGGTTTGCTTGAATTGTTTACATATCATTTAAAATATTGAAATAATAACAATTTTAATTTGTCTTTTTAAAAACATGCTTTTAATTTTCACAAATAGTACATTCAATGACTAATATTAAAAAAAACTAGTTATTTTTTTCGAAATAACGATTTTAATATTTTATGCATGCATGTTTTCTATGTCAATACCATTAATAGTAAATAATTGTTTCTAAAAATTACGTTAAAAATCTCTGTATCAAATTTAATCGCTTTTTAGCTGAAAATTTATGTACTTTTATGTTTAAAGTTATGTTATTTACTTATGTTTAAACATTAACATGAGCAATATTCAAGTAAAAATACATATATTACAGAAATTTTAGGATACTCTGACTTTTTAAACCAATATTGAAGTTAAATATTTATTTGAAAACTATCATTTTGCATTATAATATAAAAGAGCGATTTTAAGTATTGTATCATTTTAAAAATTTACATTCAATAGAAAGGAATTTTATTTATAACAAAATCGAATAACGTTTTATTTTTTGCATTTATACAAGTTTTTTTTATAAATAAGTTGTTATTAAATATTATTGCTGGAATATAAAGTATAGAGTAAATTTACAAAAACATTTGAAATCTGTATATCTCTTTATTGCTGAGCTTACTTATAGGTCTTATAAAATAATTTTATTTATATAATTTGAATACTCATGTTTACATACTCATAATTTATGTGTAATTATCAATATATAATCTACATTTTGCCAAAAGAATCATTAGCAGCAGCTGGAATTATAGTACACACTTATATAATAATATTTTTATATTGTATGTACATAAATGTATAAAATGTTCTACTCTTAATTTATATTTGTATTTAATATTTTTGTAAAGTATTTATAAGCGAGAGAAACAAAACTGAGAGGGAAATCTTTGTGAGTAAAACGAAAGGTGAAAAAGAAATTGTGGACATTTGAATGACTAAGTGGACATGAAGACTAAGCAGCTTTCAGTGGGGATTGTAGAGTATTGTCTCCGATAATCACAATAAGCTTTTCGTTCGCTTATCATTCGTTTAACCGTTTGAATACTTACAGAGTTACACCAATCCAACTGTTCAGAATCAAGTACATTGATTTATTACTTTAATGTATTTTAATTCATACAATTGCATTAATCCACTTTCGGCTTTATTCACTATCCTCAGATTATTTATACAATTATGAAATAATTAAAAAATCTATGAAAAAATGATAAAATAAAAACGATTGCATAGAAAGAACTACTAAATATTGCCAATATAATTTTAACATTATTATTATATATTATTATATATATTCTGTAGACTTTTACATTCTTAAAATTGTTATATCACTTATTGTATGTATAATATTATTTTCCTTGATCCCTTTCCTTATTAAACAAATTAGGTGAAGAATTTATCAATAATTTACGAGTTGCTCGAATTAAAACATTTTAAAAATTATATATTAAACAAATTAAAATATAAAGAATTATTTCAATTTAAAATGCACCTTTCAAAAGTAATAAAAATCGATTTTTATGCAGAATAAGTAAAAACAGACGAATAAGAAAGTGTAAATCTCACTATTTTATATCATTGCCAGCAGCTATTTATTTAATAATGTTCTTTCGACTACTAAAATAAATGAGTTCACAGTTGAAGCAATTAATATGATGCAAGACACGTAGTTTTCAAAATTTTATGAGTAAACGCACAAATTATGTTGCTTTATTTGTCAAGTACATTCTAGCCTTTCAGTAGAGTTTATTAGCTTCTCAGGGATGCCACGGAGTTCCGAATCTACGGTAAAAAAGAAATAGCCAGATAGATAAATAACTAGATAAATAGATCGAATTAGGGGCAGATGGTAATTTTTATGAGCATGCGAGAAGGGTGCGAGAGTGTGTAGTAATGCATTGAGGTGGGGAGTATTATACAGTTCTATTAACTGCTTTGACATTTTTTTCTCTTCCTCGTGCTTTTTCGTTTATATCACTACTTTTTTGCTGTATGCTATGCGTGTTGCTACTTATGCACACGTGAGAATATCTGGTGAAATGTAATGGCGACCTCTAATTGCCACTCTTTTGTTGTAGAAGAATCAAGTTATGCAGTAATTCTTCATATAGAAAGCTGATTTATGTGATTCGTTGCGTCTTTACAATGTCAATAAAAGTACCGTTGCAATGGATTTTCATGGTTAAAATATTTTGTTTAAAAATTTATTTAATGAAGTTAATAAAATGACCGTAACTTTCGCATACATTAAATTTATTATATTCATATAAAAGTAGAACTATTCGTATAACAATAATAATAATGAATATTATACGTTTATTTAAGTAAAAATCAACCATTCGTATATATATATATATATACGAATGGTTGATTTTTACTTAAATCAACGTTGTAAAAAAAATTTTAGATATTATTCTTTCTAAGAGTTTTTAATCTGATATTTTAAAACATTTTTTTAGGCAACAATAAAGACATGGCAATCTATAAAGAGATCTACAATCTATAAAGAGATATTTATCAAGATTACATTATTTAAAAAATAATCCATAAGCAGTTGTTAACGTATAATAATAATACAATAATATAATATGAGTGTAAATTCAATGGAGAACAATATACCAACTTTAAATATAATATATAATTATTAAAATTTTTATTTAATTCTCTAATATTTTTATTAATAATACATTATAATAATTAACTTATTTATATTTCTGAATATTAATGATTGGCACAAAAGTATTGATCAAAAATTATCTTTTATTTTCAAGAGGCTGTAAAAATAAAATGTAAACTATATAAGAAAAAAGTCGTAGATTTCATATGCTTTATCGATTTATGTTATCTGAAATGCACTTACCACGTTTTTTTTTTAACTTATTACATAAATAATACCGTAATATATGAACTCACGTAGTATAGGTATACCCGTGGTGATGCCAGAAAATTTTATATTTCTTTTACTAGATATAAAGTATAAAATAATGAAGTATTTTTAAGTTTATATACATAAAATATTATTACTATTATTAATACTGTAATTAAGTAAAAATATTATTAATTATAACATTTAAATATTTTGTATTAACAAAATCAGATATTATGCATAAGTAAGACTAATAATTTTTGGTTAGAATAATCGTTTATTCTTTTTTTTCATTAAAAATATTTTACAATAAATGCATAATTTTTGTCAATAATATTTATACAAATCTCACATATTTACAGTTACATACATGTTACATATTACAACAATTAATTTATAATATTACCTATTTCGGATATTGTTCAAAGAATATAAGTGTGATTAAATGTAAATATAAAATGTGAATTAACACCAATAATAAATGCAATAGCTTTCGTCGTGTTATTTAAGTTTATTAAATGTTTTAAATAATTATATTAATTTTTTTCAAGCAATATAATAACCAATTATAAAATTATTATTTTAAATATTAGTTCTCATTGATTAGTAACTAATTTCTCATAATAATAAGCTTTATTCTATTAATAAAGCAATATTTTACAAAATAAAAGTGTAATTAGATTTTTAATCGATAAAATGAACGATATTTATCAATATGAACAATTTGAATTATTTTTCATTTATTTTATGTTGTACCATATTAATAGTTATTGTATTATTAATATAACATATGTTATCATATATGCTTGCATCTATCATAATATAGTTTTATAACGGAATTACTTTAGTCACCGTTATCTGTGAATTTGTAATAATAGTCTAACAAATATCCTATGAGATTACAAACTTGATAATTATAAACATATTTATTATATCTTATAGTGAAGTAATTATATCATATAATATGAAAACACTAAAATTGTAAATAAAATTATATATGTAATAATCTGTAAAGGTAATGCAATATAAAGTGCCTTCGTATCTTAATGGAATTATATTTATATAAAAAGGTAAGGACTGAAAATTTGTTTGTTGTGTGTTGATCTTTTGTTAATGTAATAACTTAGAGTCTATTCAGAAACATCTGTCATAATCAAAAGTAATAATATTAAATATTTTATTAAGGATGAATTATTAAATTTTTGTATAAAAAGAATTAGAAATATAAAATATTTAATTTTTTGTTACGTTTTTAATATTACTTGTATTGAATTAACATTTTCATTTAATCATTGATTTAATAGTTTATTTGAATTATATTTTTATTAAATAATTTATCTAATTTTAATTAAATCTACTATTATTTTATTACAAATATTAATTTTGTTTTTTTCTTGTAACGAAAGTTATACATTGTTTTTTTAAAGTCAAAATTAATATTACTGCTTAAAAATACTAGTCATTACAAAAAAGAATTAGAATTTAATGATAAATTAAATTATTAATTATAAGACAGTATATTTTGATGAATTTAATTTTCGCTGATATACTTCATAAATTTTCAATACTACTTAAGAATTTCTGTCAATAAATTAAGAAAGCGTTGATTTTTTGATTTTAAAAATGACTGTTAGAATGTTAAAAATAGCTTTGTAATGACATATACATTTTACATTGTTTTATAATACAAATGCATATTAACTATAAATTAAAAAAAATATTTCGTTTAATTTTTTTTATGTAGTAATCATCGAATTATCAATAAAATAAGATTAGTTTAACGTTGAATATTATTAATTCCTTGACACGTAACAAATTATTTTCAAATTATCTTATAATTATTGGAAATTATGTAATTACAGACGACACCAATTTTTTTTTGTAGCCATTTGAGTAATTAAAGGATTTCTACAAGTTGACACTACTATTAATATAACCGACGTTAGCTATTAAAAATTGAAAATAGGTTTATCACGTTTCAAGGGGGTTGTTTACTTTTTAGTTTAAAATTAATAAATTTTAAAATATTTTATATTTTATATATATATATATATATATATATATATATTTTATATATTTTCTTATTAGGTTCAAATAATATATAACAATATAGCAATGCAATATATTTGATTAAATAATTATGTTTTCAAAAATTACTTGACAGATAATAAATTGATACTCGAGCGCTGTTGATTATGAATAGTTATATTTAACCTTTTATTTTTTCAGTACTAGGTAACTCGAGTTTCTCATGTCAACTAAAAGCAAAAGATCATTAATTAAAGCGAAACATCAATGTCAAATGTTAGTACGTATGAAAGTCATTTTGTGGTATAAATGCTATGAAGTTAGATCACACACCGGATTAGGAAATAGTTTAATAAATTAAACATTCTAAATGTTAAGACAAAAAGGTAATGATAGGAAATTTGAAGCGTAAAAGCTATAACAATGTCTTTGAAAAAATAAGATCTAATTTTGGTCTCAAGATGCTGTCGTTATTTGGAAATGCCAGAGGTAGGAAAAAGAAGCCTCAACTTGCCCGATTACCGATTCTTTTTAAAATTCATCCTATTAAGCAGTATAATCGTAAAGAATTTTCTAACGACAACGTAAGTGAAAATAATTAAATAAAATTAAATTATTTTGTAATTAAATAAATGAAAGTATACATTAAATTTTGCAAATATAATAAATTACTATACATTTCCACAAATTGGTTCTCACTTGGTAATGTGTTCTATTTATGAAGTTATATAATTTTTGTTAACACAAGCATATGTATCATTTTATATGTAAATAATTAGTAAATATAAATTAATTATTTAAAACTAGTTATTGAAAAAGCAAAATTTGGTTTACATAAAAACAATTTAACTACTCTAATATTCTTAATAAATTAAAATAATTTACATAAAAGTAAAAACTTTAATTTGATAATAAATTTGCAGGATCCGGAATGTTTCCATCGAGCAATAGGTTCCATTTTATTTTTATCACAATTTTTTGGTATTCTGCCCATTAATCATATTCGGGCTGTAAATATCAAAAAATTTTCATTCAAAAGGTTTTCACCTCGAACTATCTATTCGTACTGCATACTTTTTACAATATTCATTATGACATTAATATCTGTTGTACATCTATTGAAGACACTTAACACCGATAGTTTTCAAACAAAAGGTTGGTAAAAAATTTCCTTTATTTAATTTAATTACATCTATATTTATTAATTAAAAAAAATTAATAATAAAGTAAAAAATTAGGTTTTTCATATGAATTTAATATAATTGTGTGTATGTTTCATGTGTGGGTAGAAATGTTAAAATAATATATATTAATTTAATCTAATATCATTCAAAATTAAAATCAATAAGACTGATTTGAGATTGCTTTATAAATTTTTTATTTCGAGATGTACTTCCTTGGTATTAAAATATACGAATGAAGAACGATAAGTTGACGTGAAAAAATATTCATAAATGAAATTTTTGTACAAATCATTACCCATAATTTTATAATTTTAAATCATGATATTCCAATGTAATTTGTACCTTATAAATCTATATAAAAACTGTAAGTTAGTTTTCATTAGTTTGTTTCAATAATTTCAATATAAAATTTTTCTGCTATTTATTATAAGATTTTCATATTTATTTTCAGGCGGAATATCTGACGCTACTATAGGAGCTGTATTTTATGGCAACAGCCTGATCGGTAATATTATGTTTTTGCGGCTCTGTCCTAGATGGATTTCTATACAATATGACTGGAGAGCAATGGAGCAAATACTTGATGAGTAACTGACAATTTTTTTAATTTTAATCGGATTTGATTTAACATATTTAGCTTGTATTTCACATGAATAAAATACGCTATTGGTTCATCTTCTATTAAATCAATTTATTTACTTCTAGGAATGATTTTTAAAGATCATTATGTATGTTATAAAATTATTGTATACATTTCTTTTAAAATTTTTATGCCCACAAAATTTTAAAAATAGTTTTAAGTGTCTGTATATAAAGAATATAACATGCCGTTAAAAAATAATGATTGCGTAAGCTTTATGTAAAACGTATAATTTTTGTAATCATTAATAAATATGCCAATTCCTTCATAACTACACTTTTATAACTATACTTGTGCTACATACTAAGATAAATAGAAATAGTATGCAGTTAGATTTTAGATTAGTTAAGTCTAACTTTTAATTTTATTTCGAATTTTTATATTATCGTCTTCTTATCTCAGTGGTTGCAATAAAGACAGAAAATGGAAGAAACCCGCTCTACGGTGGAGATTTACAATAATTAGTTGGACGATCCTAAGCCTCGCCCTTCTGGAACACCTTCTAAGTATGGTAAAAAATGTTCCCCTAGCGGACTGGGGATCCCACAGTTTCGGGGATTTTATTTTTGTCTATACAAAGAAGTCACATCACTTCATCATACAAAACAGTATATTAAATTATATTATTTAATTATTTACAGATTCTTTTTTACTGCTTTTAACATACTCCATCATATAAATTATAAACATGGGATTTTATAAAGTTATCGCGAACATTGAAAAGTTGTTTAGTTTTATAGGTATAAATGCTTTTTATTTTAAATTCTTTGAAATACAGAAATTTATTCCAATGCACCTTTACTCTTTCATTACTTAAATGTGCTTGAAAATATCAGAACGCTGAAATTTTATATTTTTTCTTTGACAATTTAATAAGGTACATAAGTTCATGGTTTCTTAATATAATTTACCTTTATAATTTAATTTAGTATAAGATATTTTTAACTATTAATAAAAATAGATGTATTCAGTCATACTGTCGCTTGTAACTGTTAATAATAAGATTTTTAAAGGTGGAGTAATAAAACAAATATTTGTACATTAAAAATAAGCTTAAAATGAAATAAAATTAAAAATTTTAATTGATAAGATACTGATAAGTATTTAATGTGAAAAATATTATAATATCCTCCGTTTCTCTTTTTCTCATTACGTAGTTACGCATTTATATATATATATATATATATATATATATATATATATAATATTTATAAATATTATTTGAAATTTCATTTCTAACAATGAGATAAATCAATCTAAATTTGTATAAGAATATAATCTAGTGTTTTTAAATTAAGATGGGTTCGATAAATTATTACATGCGACGAAAATATTATAAGTTATTACTGTACAATATAAAAAAAAGTTCAAAAACATCAGATTATCATCCGGTTCTTGCATTATATTTCTTTTATATCATCTGAAATATAAAAAATTTCATTTTTATTCATTTTAACATTGATATTCTGTAATAATTCATTTATTTTGTTGAAAGTGTTATAATTTCTATGTAATTTTTTCTTAAGTACTTATAAAAACTTCTTCGTATCTTTTAAAACGAATTATAAAAATTAAATCTTTTAAATCTTTTAAAACATCATCTAGTTAATAAAATATTAACAATAAGATCTTAACTTTTTTATTTTAAGAAAAAGCATATTCTATTACCTTTTTCAGTCGACTACAATTTTTTATTAGGCTTATTCATCTTCGTGGTTAGTAAAATAGCTACATTCACGTGGAATTTTACAGACTTATTTATAATGATAGTAAGATAAATTTGTGTTTAACAAAATAAATAAAAATATTTCTTTATTTAAAACAATTGATTTCAGATTTCAACAGCCATAGCTGAAAGATATAAATGTTTAAATGAACGTATTATTAGAATAACACCAGAACGCGTAACAATTGCTGATTGGTACAAATTTCGTCAAAGTTATGCTATATTGAGCACTCTCGTAAAAAAAATTGATAATGAAATTTCGGGAATTGTGCTTTTATCTTTCACTAATAATATATATTTTATTTGCCTTCAACTTTTGAATGGTTTATCGTAAGTATAACAAACAGAAAATTTTCTATTTAATTTTCTTCAAATAAAATTTACTATAATTATGTATATTTATACATTTATAAAAATATTGAAATTGATATAATATGTAATGATATTAACTGGTTTTTCATACATTTAACTTAAAATTCTTTTATTAGATCAATCAAAATCTACTTCTCGTAATATTTATTTTTGATACAATGAAATAAATTATATATGATTTTATATAATACATAAAATTTTATATATTTTATATAATATATAAAAGAAGATACTTTGATGAAATAATCAATGTAAATATGTAAATTCTGAACCTATTTTATATTACCTTATATTCAGAATAAGAAACAATTAATTGAAATACAGCATTAATTAATAAATAAAGTGATACAAGTCATGTAACTAGATTTAAAAAGAAACAATAGTACATCCTAATGATAATAATATGGATTATTATGGCAATAAAGGAAATACTTTTATATCAGTAGGAACCATTAGAAATACATTATTGTCTAAACTATCATTCAATTATCACTTTCTAAAATTAATTTTATTGCTGTAAAATATTTTTAAATACTTATGAACTATGTTTAATTATATTATTGGACCGTTTGATGAGATTGATATTGTTTTTTTTTTTATTTAAATTTAAGATTTCTTAAAAGTATTTAAAGTCTATCTTGTTTAATTACAAAAATAACTTGTATTTATTTTTTTAAAGACCCAACAATTCAGAAAATCCAATAATGAATTCCATTTATTTCTTCGGATCATTTATATTTCTAATTGGGCGAACAACGGCTGTAACGTTATTAACTGCTCGCATCAACGATCAATGTAAAGTTATTTTACCAGTTTTATATAACTGTCCATCGATCAATTATTGTCTTGAGGTAAATAGTATTCAAGTTCCAATTATATATAAATTTTAACTTTGGAAACAAATAGAATAATACACTTATATTGGAACAATTAAATACATTACAAAAAAGGCTAATAATATATAGATTTCATTGATAAAATTATATTAAAAAATTTTTAAATGGTAAAAAATAAATCGTGATTCTTTTCTTTTATAAAAATAATTTAAGCATTTTTAAATGTAATTTTAAGGCACAGCGATTACAAAATCAAATTTGTAATGATGACGTGGCACTAACTGGACATCGTTTCTTTTCCATCACTCGAAATTTTATGCTTGCAGTAAGTATAATCATAAACATAAATATAATATTAATCACAGATATCTTTTATGTTTTATACTTAAGGTTGCTGGAGCTATTGTGACATATGAAGTTGTTTTATTACAATTTAATATTGCTTTGCAACGAGATTGAAAGCGGAATTTCATTAGAAGTTGAAAAGAGAGAAATAACAAGACTTACACATATTTTAGTTATTAATATATTTTTTCATAAATTTTAATAGAATCTTAATCTTAATCTTTAATAACAATTATTATTCTAGAATTTCAGCAATGATTTGTATTCAATTATTAAATAAACAGATTCTTTCACTATTTATTCATTAGTTTGGCATCATTGATAGGTGTTACTTACATGCATTCATTGTTGAATATTTTACTATGAACCATCAAAACATATTTTTTATTAAATGCTCGATTGGATATATTATCAGATAGTTTTTCAAATTACATGAAATGTTATTTCCTAAAATGAAGGTATAATGGATACAAAATTTTTATCTAAATCAATATATAATTGCTTAATTAAAATATTACGTAAAAAATATTACTAATAGTATAAATAAAAAAAATATATTTCAATCTCAAAGCCAATGGATTTTGATGAATTTTTAATTTTTGTCTTCTAAATCTAACAAAAAATATATATTAAGTTTCGAACAATTAAACTTTTATGAAATTAATAATTTTTATTTGATAGAAGCAATATTGAGGTTTTTAAGATTCAAGTAATTTGTTAAATAAAATACGTTACTTTTCGTATGTATTTGGAAAATATTCAAACGAGTGTTTTTAAGTTATAGTACGATAATTTTTATAAATATGCATATATATATATTATTTTATGGAATAAAACCCGATAGTATTTTAGTCAAATCAAACTAACGATTATTATTGAAGAAATGCATTGTAAGGAATGGATGGTTGATTTTGAAAATATTGTAAAAATTACCGTTAATTTTATTTTAATATGAAAATAATGTATTTAAAATAATTTTATCAGTTTTGTTTCAAAATGCTATTTATTTTATGTAACGTTTATCATTTTTTTATAAAAATTTATTTTATGACAATTATGGTAGTTTTCAAATATTGAAATATTTGAGTAACCTTTATTTTAAGGTTAGTTTACATTTCATATTAATTATATTGCATTTTTTTTTTAATGAGTAAATAAAATGTTATATGTTCAGGTAAAAGATAATTATAGATTCAGTATTTAATATGGTTTGACATTAATTAATGTTTTACCATTAATTAGTAATTTAGATAACTATCTATATAAAAGGAAAATTTCATTAATCCATTTATTTATATCGTGTATATCCTTTAAAGTATTGTAGTTAAAAAGGGCAAAATTAATGATTCAAATAAATTTTAATTAAAAAGAAATTTTAACATTGAAATAATTGAAATACTTATGCAAATGTATTTAAAAGTACTTAATAAACGATTTTGAATAAAGTTAATGAAATGTATAGGCAAAGAAATTATTTATTACTTCATATTACATTAAGTATATAAAATAGCTTAATTATTATATTATATTTAAAAACATTCTACTTCACTTTTCTTTTTACTAGTTCTATATATTTATGCATACGTGTGTAAGGTAGAAATTTGAACAATAGTTATTTGACAATAATTTACAACTACATGGTTTGTAAGTACTTTACGTATTTTTTTTTTATTAAAATTGCACCTATAACGGATTTAATTAGACAATATAATAGATAAATAATTATATTATATATGAGAATTATTGTGTCGTATAAATAATATTTTAACTTTAGGCGATTTATAAAAAAAATGTTCAAGCTAATCGGTTATACAATTTGAGAATTATTTTATAATAAAACGAACGAAATTCTGAATTAATATAAGGTGTATAAAATTTATTAATGAATCAACCTTTATTACATTAAATAAAAGTATAACAAACATTTTTATCCATAAATATTATTATTTTTTAGAAGTTTTATTGAATGTATTCAATAATAATTGCAAATATTTGATCATTAATATGATTTGGAATTATAAATCTGATAATGTAACTTAGTGAGCTGTTAATTACTTTAGAATTCAAGATAATTACTTAAGTTCCGACTTTATTAATTTTAATATAATAGGATAATAAATTGCCTGATTAAATAAAGTACTTTTATTCTGAAAATTATTATTATATATTAATATTATATATAACGCAATTATGCTTTTATTTATGTCGTATTCATTAGAATGGTTAGATAATTTACCAAACGCGAAATTCAAATCTCTATTATGAGTACACGAATATAATTTCAAAGACAATTCAAAAAAAATTGAAACGAGTTCTTCTTTAAAAGAAGATATCAATTCTATTTAATTCATAATTATATATAATAAGAGAATAGCTATTAGAAATAAAAGGTATAATTATAAAAAAAAGTGCTAATATAGAGTGATATTTTTATTCGAATATACAAACAATAAGTGTATTAGATAAAAATAATATACTGTTAGGTATTAAATGAAGAATAATTATCCAAATCTAAAAGAATCACATTTTTGATAACTAATAACGGGAAACCAATAACGGGCAGAAAGTATCTTTCATGATTTGGTGTAATTTTGTTTATAGATATAGAAATATAATTTTTCTAAGTAAAAAATAATACAAATGTCACAAAAATGGTTGTATGTAAATACTAGTACTTCATTACTTATCGACCATACAATCAAATTACTATTCTCACAAAATGTATTATTTATAAGACTTTTCAAAGAAATTAGTTTTAATAATTAAACTGAATATCAGATATCTAACCGAAAAAGTGTTTGTCATTTTTTTTTAAGTATAATGAATGATGTTATTAATATAAGTTTTTTAAATCAGGTCAAACGATTGTATTGAAACAAAACAGTCAAAAGAAAAGGTCGAGCAAATGATGAAATCAATAAAAAACTCATTATTTAAATATGAATGAAAAAGTCTCTTTACCTGTACATAGCACTTTAATATATCATAAGAATTTTAGTGAAAATAATACTAATGTAATATATAAAATTAAAATCTTTTATTTAAGGATATGTATTAAAAATAAAATATGCATAATAAATTGCTTTTGAAAATCTACTACAAATATCAAAATTAAAAATCCTATCCTATATTATTTTTTAACGGACTTACAATAATATATAGAATGCTGAATTCTTAAAAAAAAAAAAAACTTATTTAACTAATAACTCGGTTAATAAAATATATACGCTCGTTTTTTATACATCCGTTTATTTTAATAAGTTTACTATTAAACGAATAAATATAATTACAGATAATTATGATAATTCGTTGAGTTTTGATATATTTTTTCAATTAATTTTATTATATTTTTGAGTTTGAAATCAAGCATTTCACTCAATATGTTCTGCGAATAAATTTATTAAACTTAATAGAATTGATAGACTCATAATTGTTTTTTTCATGTATTCATGTTCATACTTTGATAAAAAAAAAAAGAAGAAGAAATTGTGGTTGAGAATCGTTTGATGTGCTCGTCATGGCTCGATGAAATGCTATATTACAATAGTAGAAGAATAAAATTAATGTCGATGCTACAGCATATCTTTCATATTTTACAAAAATTATATTATTCGAATATAAATGTTTGCTTCACCTCACAAACTTTAGTGATGTTGGAGTCACTCGGTTCATGATCAACATGAACAGCATTGAATTGTACCAAGACAAGTTCATATGTGACGATTGTCCCGGCCACCTAGAATACCAATATCATTTATAAGTCAAGTCGAGTTGTTTATAGCCTAACTGTTTTATATAGGGTACGTTAATATAAGATTGAACAAAAATTATGATTTGAATTGTCTTTAAATCCAAATTGTAAAAATGTCCTTTCTGTATGATTTATTTCAAATTAAAATTAAAATGAATTTTTTTTACACATTATTATTTTGTTTAAGGACATCTGCATTCAAATAATTTTTTCATGTAAGCAATAAGTAGAAAATGAGGCGAATATTTTGAACTTATAACTTGAAAAATAAGTTATTAATTAAATTATTGCATGATTGATAACATGAAAAAAATTATACTATAAATAAAAAAGTAAATTAAGTTTCAAAAAGTTTTAAATATATATTAAATATATTTAAACATTAAATAATATTAATATATTCGACGGTACTTTTCAACGGACTTACCGTTAGTATCAAACTACGCGTGATAGAGAAGAACTTCATTCCCGTTAAACTAATGGTATCCGTCGTCACTTGTATTAAAAATCTGCGAACCTACATTAATATTATCTTCATTAATTTTTACAATATTTGATTACTAAACTATTCTGGTATTTCTAAAACTTTATTTAATTTTAATATTTACTCGATAAATATCGAATACACGCATAATTGATAATTCAAATTTGTCATAATTATTATTTGAACAAAATTTTTATTTTTACCAATATATATTTTTTATATTAACCTAATTATTATTATTTTACTTGATTAGCTTAGTAAAATATTGGACATTGTTTTAACTAAATGACATTTAAATATCTTGTAATTAATTTATATATATATATATATATATATATATATATAGAAAATTAAATAGAAGTAGAAGAAAGAAAAAAGAATATTATATATATATATATATATAGAAAAGAAATCGTAATTCATGATCTTAGAAAAAAATAGATGAAAAATTTTGTAAAAATTGAAGATTAAAAATTTATTATTGTAAAATAATTACTTCTGTCGAATAACTTGCACTGCAAACACTATATAATATAGGAGCTGGTAAAAGTGATTCATCATGGACTGTGGCTGCGTATAAAGAGACCGCCGATGCTCTTGCAAGAAGGAAGCCAAATGAAAAACAGAAATATACAGTCTGAATGGCGTTTGGCATTGGCCTGTGAAAAGTAAAATTATCTAATACAATAACTATGTCTGATTAATACAAATGATAATTATTTTTAACACAAACTAGAATGCTAAAATTCTTCTGAATACAGCTTAAGTAATTATTTTACTACATTATCCAATATATTAAAAAATGATTTTTATTTCCTGTTTGTGTACACTAATAGAATAACTAATCGAAGATTAATTTGAAAAATTTCATTATACAATTGAGTGGTAAAATTATGAAAGCAGTCTTTGCTTAGGATAAGACAATATCCATTATTCTGACTTATCTATAAAGATCTTACGCTACCTATTCTTATGATGATTAATATCCAGCATAATATGTAATGTGATTAACTCGGTGAATAATTCACTTAACAGACCAATGGTAATTATTAATACACCCCATTTTATCATTTGATAAGAAATATTAATAAATACACAATAATTTCAGTTTTACAATATAAAATTGTCATTGATAGATTAAGAAAATCGATTTTTTTTTCTCGCTTTCTTATTATTAAGAGAACAAGACACTCTTATTGCACTTTAACTAAAAAATAAGGTTTATTTTTATTTAATCGTAAAACTTGAAAATAAATGTAGATATCAGTTAATACCTACTATTTATATGATTGATTTACACACACAGAAATAGGGATGGGGAGGGGGAGGGGAGAAAGAGAGAGTTATATCATATAAAATATTATTCTATCAATATTATTTTACTTAATTATTTTACTTTACTTTACTACAAAATTACTCTATCATTATTGTCATTGGAAATTCTTTAAAATTATAAATTTGAAAATTTGAAGGAAATGAATTTGAAAATTTGAAAATTTTATATTTTTATATAATTGGTTTTACAACATAATCTACACCAATGTTAAAAAACAAAAATTATAAAATTGAAGTATAAAAATTAGGATGTTTTTTTTTTTATTAAAAATCAAGATTTGTAGGTAATTCATTAAAACTTTGTAATTTTTTAATTTTTGCACATGATCGGAAACTCTAAATTTTAGTATTTTCAATATTGTACATTCTAATGACTTAGGTTTAACATAGCACATATTTAGAAAATAATTGTTTGACTAATGGGTCTAACGCTAATTTTGTTTTATTATCTTAAGAGACTATGATTAACAAAGTGTGTATAATAAAAGTAAAGTTTTGACATTACTTGAAAGAGTTGAGCAGCTGAATGCAAATGAAGTAGAGATTAGTAGCAAAGGATAACAGAACGATGTCGGAGATTTGGGAATCGATGCGTCGCGTCACTGTAGCCAGCCGATTGAAATCAATTCGGGCTTCGGCCCACCACCATTCCGGCATTGCCTTTACAATGAAACAATGCTAATTTTGATGTTAGTTGGGCCAGTGCGTCATCGCACAAAATGCTAGTGTACTTAAACTCTAGGTTTATGATTATATTAGCTTAAAATTTGTATGCGGTATATATTTTCCCTATAAATGCATGCCTGTTATTGAATCGATAATATCTTTCAATTATTTAAATAATATTTTCATCCAACCAGAATTTAATAATTATTTAAATTACACTAAATGTGTAAAAATTTTGAAGAAGAAGGAACATGATTAAATAAACTTAATAAATAAATTATTAATAAATTAACCGTTGCAATAATAAAATTTTTTAAATAAAATACAGTTTTCTTACAATTTTTATACTCTATTCATATAACATTATTTATTTATAATAGTACTATCGTCATATAATCCTGTTAAGTAATGCTCTCTCAGAAAAATGTAAATATTTATAAGGAGTCTAACAATGAGGATAACAAATTATTAATTATCTATATTGTGATTATTAAGTTCTATTTAGAATATTATATAAGAATTGTTCATCGATTCAATAAATAACCTAACCTTACCAATAATAATGAGTTTCAATTATACATATACTACAAATTAATGTATAATATTTTTTAAACTTAATTAGTACGGCAAAATGAATTGATCATAAATTATATAACAACTTATATTTTGTAGACATCCAACCTAATGTTTTTGTATTTAAATCACTCTGATTATGAAAGAAATGTATACACATCCATTATGATATTATTGTCGATAATTAAAACATATGGTAAAATATATTTTTGCGTGTGATATACCTTGCCTCTGATTGAGTACAGTCTGTTGTTCAATTGTCTAAATTGGTCGGTAAGTGCAACGCTAATTAGGATAAGAAATAAGTCCATAAAATTCCAAGAAAACGTACTGAGAATATTAACAAATTGAACAATAAATCCTTTCCAAAATGCATAATTTGAGTTTGTAAACATCTAATAAAGAGTGACAAAATAAAAATTACTTAAATCATTAGAGGCAATTTCATAATAAATATAACATTTTTTTTACAAACTTGTGGAAATTGAAGCGCAAAGTATGTAGCAACAATGTTGGTATCTCCACGAAGATTTGCACATTCCAAGGCACTAACATATCCAGCCAATATTGAGAGGGTATGCTCCACTGACATGTGATCATTTATACAATTAATTATATAATTGATTGATTGTAATTTGATATAATTATACAATTATCTATGCTGACGAATATGATCATATTTTTAAAGTTCAGCTCAATTTCATTTTTTTTTTTGTAAATATTGATAAGATCAAGACTAGTTACGAGGATAATGAAATAACTTAATAAGGAAAATTTATATAACTGACGAATGAAAATGCAGATCATACCGTAAATTGAAATTGAAATTATATATATATATATATATAGTTAAGGATATTTGTAAATCTAATTTTAATTTGTTAATAATGGCTAGTGCCATAACAATATTTCATCTATCAATACTATTAAATTATTTTAAGAAAGAGAAAATAAAAGCTTAAATTTTAATCGAGACGGTATTTTTATTTTTATCACTATGATGTATATATTTCAAGGAAAGACGGAAATGAAATTATGACAAAAATTTTATTGGTTTAAAATAAATAATTTTGTTTATGCTTAATTATGCTTAATAGCATAAGTGTTCTTAATTTTGTAGGTTACTCGTACTCTTTAGTAAGAATTAAGATATTCGATTGGGATCAGATTGACTATGTCTATTGAATTCCGAATTAAATTATTTATTTTAGTCATAATTCTTGGTTATAACTCTAGGAATCAATGTTTTATTTTTTTAGAGCGTTCATTAGCCCGTTAATTAGAAGTAATTTTAAATTACTACTCAATATTATCGGGACGTACTCATAAAATACCACAGTCTCGGAAAGAGGAATTATTATAATCAAAGACTAAATGTAAAAAGTAGATGTTGACGTTGAAGGGGAAGGGGTCGAGATCTATTACAACAAACACGTGGTTATACATTTATCGAAGGACGGAGTTAAATCGAATTTGCTCATAATTATATGCGGCTTACCTAGAGCCAGGACCATTACGATAATACTTAAGATTTTAAATTTGAGGGCAAGGGTAGGTGTGGTGGTCCGGTGGGGATTGTGTCTCGCTGCCAGTTCCCGCTCCATGTTTTCCCAGGAGATGGCAAATCCGGGCCATTGGCGGGCGAGCTTGAGGAAGAGCAGTGCCGTTATTCCGGCCGTGAAAAAGAATACGAGATTGCCTGCGAATCCCCAGATATATTTGCTTAATTATATTAATTACGTATGTCGTTTTAAGCGTTCGCACAATTACTTGTATAACTAAAATGTATTTTGAGATCTGGCGAACCGAAGAGATTTTTATTTTTTCGAATAAGCATTAAGTAATCAAATCAAAGCCTTTTTTTATACGAGTTAATTTATTCATACTTTTTAATATGACTTATATACAGAGGTGGTGTAGTGAAATTGTAACGATAAACGCTTCGAAATTAATAATTTTATTTAATATTAAAACAAATTTCTTAAATTGTTTAGGAATTTAAATCATTCTACAGAAAATATATCTACTGAATTGTTTGTTTCATTTCTTATTTATTAATGTGAGCGTGAGCACTTCTTTTAATTATATACATTTAGGTAATTAAAGCCATATACATATATTATATAGATTTATATAATAAAGTATAATTTTATTTAAAAAAAAAATACAATATTTTTAACGAATGTCTATTAATTAAAAAATGATAGGCTGAAGGAAAAATTTTAAAACAGAGCTATAAATATGTAAATAATTCAATGCATAAACAGATATATGGTATTAATTAATTTAAACCCGTTGAAAAATATTATTGATTAAATGCTCTCGAATTCTTACTTGTTTTACTAGAAGTGATGGAGCTGGTCGCTAAACGATAAACACTAAACAATGTCAGAATTATGGAACCTAACGTAGATATGCAGCAATACAAGATTTTTAAACTGCTCCATGTGAATCTGTTAATGTTATGAGTAAATAAATTAATAAGAAATAGTAAATAAAATAGGATTGATTCAATTTCAAATTATTTTCTCGTAATTTTTATACTACATAATCCTTATTAATTACTTTATTCTTATAATTGCGGCAATCATTAGGTTTCAAATAATACTAAATATTTACGCAAAATTTTGTTTTATTTGTAACAATTGCGATTAGTTATAATATAAATTTTACAATCTATTAATACCGTAGAAATATATAGTTATAATATATATATAAATATTTCAAACTTTCTTTTCAAAGGAGTAGCATAAATATTAATAATTTTAGTAACCTTAAATCGCTTGCATTGTCTGATTTAATGCCGCTGATTGGAAAAACAGCAAAACATTGAGCCAATATGATAATTGGCCTTAGAGCACAGTGAAAACTTCTAGTTCTGTCAACAAAATTGGCACCGATATTCGATTTGTCCGGCCTGGATACTTTAATTATTAAAAGCAGAAAACAGTATGTAATTTGAATATATTCTTATAATATCGATATGTTAATATTTTAATTTCTTTAATATGTTTCTTATTATATTAAATATGTCGTAGCAACATTTTTATATTTTCGGAGATATTAGCATAAGACTTGATTTATTAAATTTGGAGCGTCTTATTGTAATTTTATATTTTTACATTCATTATATTACTACAAGTATAAATATGAAAATATACAATCTCTAAGCAGTAATCTCTAATTTTCATTAAAATATATAAATAATTTATATATATATATATTGATTAATAAGCTTTGTCGTTTTATACATATGCTTAAGGCTTGCTATTACTCTATTATTTACTGACTAATATAAAATCAAAATATAAATATTTGAATATAATATTTTATATAGTTAATGAATGAAGTAGAATTACAAAAATAATTCTGTTTATGTCTTGACAGGAAGTTTAAATTTTATTAAAAATAAATACTAAAAATCAGACGGTAATTAATATAGAATATTAATTACCACAAAAGCTTACAAAGTATAATAAAAAGTCAATAAGTTATAAGCAACTCACTGTTCATTTTACAGGATTTGAATTTTGCACGCCTCAGCAAATCAATTTTTGACAATCTGAAATATAATTGACACATGAAAATTATTGTTATTCTCACTATAGTCCTCTTTGATGACGTGAAATTATAAGTCTCCTCAAGCGACTCCGTAAATCAGCATTTAAAAAATTCAATTCAATCGAAGCAGAGACTATTGAATCACATAGTTGAGCAGTAGAAAGTATAAGACGAACTTGATATTTGCAAATCTCGAGTTTGATCATATAAAACTCGGTAAATAGTGATGATTCAATAAGCATTGCTGTAAACGACAATTTATACTAGAAAAAAAAGACTCGTACGCGTGATTATTTATTTAATGCTGTGTATTACCGTACCAAACATAATCGTACAGGCAAAGCTTGTTTAAGCTTCAATCGTGTTTTCCCCTTTACATCTATTTTAAGCTTTTTGCCTCTGTTTGTTCATCGCAAAGAAATTGCGATGTAACTTTTGCCACTATACTTATCTATACTTATATATTTGACATTATGCTTGTGAAGAGTTTACTTATTGGCTTATTTATTTTGTAATTAGTTACAAATATATTATTGAAATTCCTGTAGTTTTTAATGAAAAATGCAAAGAAGAGTTGTTAATTATACGAACATATTATATATATATATATATATATATATATATATAAAGGATTTCATTAAAAAGAAATTTTAAATTATATTTGATTTTTTTTTTCATTTTTACTTACTATAGTTAAAATCAATCACCAAAAATCCCCAATAATACATATAATAAATCCAAATTTATTACTAATTCTTATAAGTTTTTTTATATTTTCTTTATAATATTTTACTAAATACAATTAAGTTTAATTATATTTGAAATTGAATTGAAAATTAATTGTTTTTAAGCTTTTATATATTTAATACGTATATAATTCTTTATGTAATAAATCCATGTAATTGTATAATGCAAATAGTAATTGTATGAAAATTATAATTATTCATATACTTATAAATATATAAATAATGAAAATTGTAAATATTTTTTCATTGTTATTTCTGACTACACTAATTACACATAAATTCGAAGTATCGTTCATTAGGTACAAAAACGAGTATGTTAAAGTAGATAAAATAATTTTAAAATTTTATAAATAGCTTCGTCAATAACAAAAGTTGTAAAACAGGTTTTGTATATTATTATATTAAATTTATTAAAATTATGGATTGTAAAGTTATGACAATAATCGTAATAACCATAAACATCTATCTTATAAGATTTATCTCTCGAATCAGTAATAAATGCTGAAAATTTTTTGAAAAAACATTAATATTTTGGAAAATTTGCATGAAATAATAATTTTGAAAAATCACATCTTTATATTCTTTATAAATTCTAACTAAAGTTTACACTTATTAGTGGGATAAGCATATTAATAATTTCAACATATCATACTGTTTTTATAAAAATATTAGTCTATTATGCATTTATATGATTTTCAATGCTTATTATGATTTTCAAAATTACTTTGAATATCTTAAATCATTGATTTCTGATTTTATTGACAAATTTTTTTTTGAATACATACTTTACTATAAATATTAAATCAAATATACAATATATTATTAAATTTTGTTACAAATAATTTTACATCTACATGATACCCACATATTTTTAATATAATTTTATAAATATGATTTTTTACTTTTCCTATATTATTTTATATTTAAATAGACTAATCTATTATCAATTATAATTTGATCGTTAGTAATTAAAAGCATAAGACATTTACAAGAAAATTTTATTTTTATAATTATATTTTTGTTATTTCAATCAAGTTAGCTAAATTAGATTTTATATAAATTTATATGTATTAATTAATGCATCAAATCATTTCTTGAACGATGAATAATGTTCATCAATTCAAAAAATAAATTTCATCAATGAATAATAAATAACATTTTTAAATACGATAGTCGACTTTGATTTTAGTGTATGGAGTACGTTTTTTTTTTCATAAATTTTCCTTGCAATAAATTATTATGCAGCAACAAGCATGGTACATGATTAATTTGAATATTTTTTCTCAAAAGTTCTTTCAAAGAAGGATCACAGTTTACCTGCAGCTCATGTGTATTGGAGACTTTCTTGTGATAGCCCAAACGGATTGTCGAGAATTCAAAAGTTTATTGGGCCCAATGCGATATGACCTCATAATGATAATCACTCGTTTGTTTTACTTAGCATTATTTTGGTCTATTGAAGTTATCACCTTTGATATTCATATAATTGTGAATTGATTTCTTATTAATTTTCATTTGTTCTATAATATCACACGATTATGAATGCGCTTCTGTTTATTCTATTATTAAATTTTTTTTTAATATATCTCTATTTTTTATTACGAAATTTTTTTTTGTTTTTAACTAACTGAATTTATTTATTTGGTTTCATGTAGAATTTATCAATCATCAAAAATATACGATTTGCCACTATTAAATTAATTTTTAAAAATATAATTCATTTCATGGCGATATTTCAATTTACTCTGTATTATTTTACAGTAAGATGTATAAGAAAAACGTAGTAATCAAAATAAAAATTCATAACGATCATCGAGTTCAAGAAGCAAAAAAAGTAATATCGGCGTGAAGAGGCACTTTACCAAATGCGTTGTACTTTATATAAATTAAATCCTACTGATTAACGAGAGCAAATGCTCAAGGATAAAAACGAATCCATCGAGGCACCTTCACACTTGTACATAATGGTAATGATATTTTCACAATGTAGTCCTCTTCATATTTCATATTCTTCGGTGGCAGTGAGTCAACTCTTGTCCTTGTAGCGATTTTGATGTCACTACAGTAAGGCGCAACGTCGAAAATCGACTGTCATCAGTGCTTCGCTATGTATTTTCAAACAGTTGCCCCTGCGTTGTTCTGCTTATTTGATTAATATTTAGAGTTTGCCGTAATGGTGCGCGTGTCGTGATAATAATCTAGTAAACGACGACACGCAGTCGACTGAATTGATACGTAAGTTATAAAGTTACCTTTTTGTTACAATTCTTCGTAACTTCTCGCTTCGTTAATTTAAAGTAATAGGAGATGTAGAATAAGTCACAAGATCAATTATTATAAATTTTTCAAGGATAAGAGAATATGATTTCATTTAATTACTAGAAAATTTAACATTCGATTCTATTATTATTTTTAACAGTACATTTTTTAAAATACGACAATAAAAAAGTATGACTTAAATTATGTTCTTAATTTCTTATATTTGGAATTAAAAATGATATAAAGTTAATAAAGCTTTATCAAATAAAATATAGATATTCAAATTGCATAAGTTTAAATATAAAGATTAAACCCGAAGTAAATTCTACATCATTAAAATAATAATTATTCATAACGCATGTCAATAAACAATTCAAAACATTTTAAATAGTTTTATAATTTTAATTTTCAAAAATTTTAAGTTACAATTTCAAATAAACAAAATGAATTATTTTGTTTTATTAAATTTGTATTATTACGACTCATCTGTTGTATCGAATCTTCCTATATAATTGTTTTCATAATGTATGATGCATCAATTTTCCAAGCATATCAAATACACAATATATTTCCAATATGTTTCAAATTCAATTCATAAATTTTAATTCATATTATTTATTGATATAATTTATTAAAAAAAAGAAAAAGAGCATTTTTTTATTAAATTTGTAGTAAAGTAGAGACTCGATTAAAGTAATATTCTAAACAACATAAATTCATAATATTAATTATGAATAGATTGCAATATATTACTATAAACATAAAAGAAATTAGTAACACGAACAAAGTGAAGTAGAATCTTATTTTTGTTTTTCTATATTTTGAATTAATTTAGCGGATTCATTAGTAAGATATAGTAGGTGGATTATATATATATTTACGGAGGAAATTGTGCAAGTATATATAGATATAAACAGGATATAAGAATAATTTAATTTGTTGCTTTGAGCGTTGTTAACAATTTTTGTTCAAAAGAATTATCGTTTGAAGACTTAATTAATTTAAGAAAGAATCATATATACTTGATATAATGAGAAAATAAAATAAAAATTTTGTTAGTAAAATTATAGAATTTTGAAACGTTAAAAGAAATTTAACGGAATATTAATTGTTTTTTACTTTATTTAGTGCGTTTAATTAACTGAAAAAAATTAATCCAAACAAATCAACACATGAATTATTAGTTTCGATGATTAGTATTTAATGCCTAGTTTTATATTGCAATTTCAAAAAGTGTTTAATGCTTTTTACACTTGTACAATACCACGGACAGTTGACAGTGTATTTCTAATATTATTTTTAATTATGCTCATGTCAGTGTAGAAATTTCATGAATTAAAAAAATGATTAGGTATTTAGTATTTAGTATAATTTAGTAAATAAAATATTTTTTTAGTTCTATTTACTATTTATTTTTAAATTGTATTTAATAATTTATAAAATTCCTTAAATTTATAATATTGTATACAGTTACATTATATAATATATAATGAAGATTATGAGTAATAATTACATATTCTTAAACTGGAACTACTAAAGCTGTGATAATGAAAAATTAGGAGTATCTTCGCTTGAGTATTACGTATATATACAGTAGAATAATATTACGTTATATCAAATATTTTTAATCAATAGCTTTCTTTTTTCTTAAATATTTATTAATCGAAATATTAATACATAAATTTAGTTTTATATGACTATTTACAGAACTAAAAAATTCAATCAGATTATACGTATTCATATTTATAATTAGAGTGATATGAAATTCATTCTATATATTTCATTTGTATTTTTTAACATATACAATAAAAATATATATTTTTAAAAATATTCTTTATTTATACCATAATTTCTTTAAAAATAAATATTTAATTGATTAAATTGACCTAAAATCCATTTAATATTTTAAATAAAATACATAAATCTTTTTACTTGCACTTTATATTTAATATTCGAATTGTTAATTTAGTGTATTTGTATTTAATAAAAATAGAGATTTTTTTTAATAACATAAAATATTTAAATAATTTTCATACATTATTCAAAATTATTCAGTGAATTGAATTTGTTAGAAAAAAATCTTATTAATCTTTCAAATTATCAGAAGTTCTATGGAATGATTCAACTGAAGAGATGGAGCGTTAATTAACTTTATATATATATATTAAAATTAATTTGACTGTTATTAAATTGAATAAATTGAATAATTTAAATAATTTGAATATTTCAACAGGATAGTATAACTTATTAGTCATTGTTATATTTAATTATTTTATTTGTAATATTATTTTG
The DNA here is from genome assembly GCF_000503995.2 of Ceratosolen solmsi marchali. Classification (NCBI taxonomy): domain Eukaryota; kingdom Metazoa; phylum Arthropoda; class Insecta; order Hymenoptera; family Agaonidae; genus Ceratosolen; species Ceratosolen solmsi. The sequence goes on from NW_011948446.1 coordinate 1,125,012, forward strand.
TATTTCAAAAATGTTTGTCGTAAATACTTCATTTAATTTTGAAGAGATTTTTAAGTCAAGTTATTTAATTTTTATTATTGTAGAAAATTAAAAATCATTTGAATTTCATAAAAAGTACATATTAAAGTTAATTAAGTCATAAAATAATTTTCAAGTTTTATATTCTATGAATAGGCATTTATCTAATTTGTTTTTTTATTTATTTTTGTATTAAGTTTAATCAAACGTGTAAAGAATAATTTGTTACATATATAAATTTAAATGGAAAATCATAGTTAATAAATTGTTGTAATGACTAATAATTTCTAAAATAATTGCTTGTTTATCAATGGATAGAATAAAATAAGTTATCAAATATTTTTTATTTATTTAATATATGAAATTAAATTTATTATTAAGATTGTTGGCATTATTAGATAATTAAAGATATTAGTTTTATTCTTAAATTATAAATAATATAATTGTAAATATTCTCAAATAACATACGGTATCACATATCTTTTGCTAAAAAGTTTTTTTAAAAAATCTACATAGAATATAAGATATTACTGAAATTGTCGATTATTTATATTAAATTTTTTTTTTGGAATCGTTATATTTTACTTTATTTGTATATTATCATTTAATTTGTATATTTAATATATCTTAATAAAAAATGATTTTGTATATCAATTTTATTACAGTAAATTATTAAAAATACAAAATACAAAATAAATGAAAATAATAAAAATATCGATTAACAGAATCAATACTGAATATATCATTATTTAATTTAAATAAATATCAAATTATATAAATTATAGCTAATAATTACAGAATAATATATAGAAATTAGAAATTGCATAATTTTATTAACTAATAATTCGTAATTTAATCTTTCGATATCTTTCATCCACTCATATGACTACGATTCCACGATACTTCCTAATAAAAGGATAATTCAATTTACTAAATATTTTAATTGATACAGCGATAAATGACAAATTAAGATTAATAATACCAATAAGTTTTATTTTTCTTGACTCATTTACCTGTGAAAATTATCTTTGATATCTTTTTCAACATTGAGCAATTATCTGTGTCAATAAACTTTGATTAGCAATGTCCTTGTAGTATTAACTAAAGTCCACATCTTAGAATTGCTGACTACACTTTTGACTTAACTTTGGATAAGACTAAATTAATTCATTTATTTCATTTGTTTTTCACTCGGTTTTAAATATCCATAAGAACAACATTGTAGTACATTAATAATGAGAATTTAATATAAATCGAAAAAAACGAAGTTCTTTTTAACATTCAGTATTAATGCATTTATCAGGATAGTCCAAATAAAATTAGAATGTGATTGTCTTGTATTATATTACTAAATATTAACCATCATACGGTTGATTTAATTAATCAAAATTCGATTTCTATATAGCTTGGATATATAATTTGAATTTTACAATATTAAACAACAATTTTAAAATAAAATTTTACGTGTTTAGAATCTAGTGTCTGTTCATTTTAAATGTATACTCAGTGTTCGAGCAAATTGCAAGTTGTACTTATCTATTGGTTCGTTTTTTTTTTTTGCTCTGGTAGTATTTGTCAATGCTATCATCAAAGCTTCGCCAGTTCAAAAACTTTGAATTTTGTTTGGCCATGTACAGATACTCTATAATATCTTAGTATTTTTATTTCATTGTACATCTATTATATTTTGAGATTTGATTATAATTCATTACTATAAATAAATTATATGTGTACTGGGTCATAATAATATTATAATACTAATCTTTGAACTCTAAACTATCTTAAGATAAGATATGCATAAATATATTATTCTTTTATCGTTTATGGTGGAACTTCCACTAAAGTGCTTTTTTTGTTTGTTGTGGCATATTGGTAGATTGATGAAAACATCTGACAATCTAGAAAACTCGATGCTTAATATTAACCATTTTCCAACACATTCTGAATTTTATAGAATAAAACTTTCCTTTGTATTAGTAATAATTTTTAAAATAATTTTTATTCTAAAATTCTGAAGAAGGATTGGGATTGAGATGATGAAATTAGTACTATTATTTAATACTGTTTGGTTTGAGTATTTATTTCGATTCGCACAATTTATCATTTATAAACAATAGAACAGTAGACTCATAAGAACATGAAAATTAAATATAATTACAATTCTTTTAAATAATATAAATATATTAAATATGATTTCGATGTCATAGATGTATTTTGTATTCAGGATCAGTTCATAAATTACTGCCGCTTATTGATGTTTTGTGGCCTTACCACTGTGATGTTTAAAAAATGTCCGATTTTCCAAACAAATTGTTTACATAAAGTTTTCTTGTCTATTTCGGTTGAAATAACAAGTCTATAAAAATGATTTAAATAAAATTTCTTCACCGTTAACACGAATTTAGTGAGTGCATTTATGCAAAATAATAACTATTAGTGGACATAGGCTATAAAGATAGTACGTTATTCAAATTAGTTTATGTTTTATTAATTCAAAATTAGGGAAAAACTGACTCTACATTCTATAGTAGCTAATTAGCCATAAATTAATTTTATTTGATACAAATTTTTTCGAAATCGTGTACATAGATTAAAAAAAAATTAATTTAAATTTACGGCATTTATATTTTTCATCAAATACTGTAACAATATGAAAACTTCTTCTGAATAATTGATTATATTATTACAAATATATTATATGATTTTAAAAATGTATGAGCATATTATTATAAATATTAATTTAATAAATTAAAAAGTATTTTGTTTTTAAATTTTCTAATCCATTACAGTGAAAAGACCAGACCACTTCAATAATTTGTTCGAATAATTGGCACGAACTATTATAGTTTAATATTTATCATCTGTCATTATTTTAAAGAATTCTAATAATTATCATTTAGAGAAGAGAGATCTGGATTGTTCATTTAACAATGTCATGATACTATTACTCGTAAACATTAAAAACGAATATCTTAAATACAATACATTAATCAATCCTAAATGATGTTTATTTAAATACTTTTATAAATACAAAAAATAAATAAATTCATCATTTATTAATTAGATTACATATTTATCATACATTTATTTTCATTATTTACATTTATTTATTACCTACTGAGAATCATATTTGATGGAAATAAATATTGTTTTACTGTTTCGTACAAAACAAGATTTCTATTAAAATACACTACACTTAAATTACTTTACATCGTGCATAAATATAATAATATTAGACATTTTTAATATCACATTTCTTTCGCATATTAGTAATAACTTAATATATAATAGAATATTTTATATACCAGTATTTAATTTAATCTCTAGTTGTTTACACATTCGTATACTTAAATTCAAAGTTTATAACAGTGTAATAGAACAGACATAAGTGTTTAAAATTCTTGACCCATTTTATGTTAAAATACATGGATAAATAATTAAGTCCACTTGAGACAACTGAAATTCTATGTATGCACATAACATATACAAAAAATATTCGTTAATAATAATCAATTTTTGATTACTTATTTATTTATATATTGAATTTATTATTGAATTGAAATTATTATTATTTTAACTAATCCTTCATTAATGATACAATAATAATAATTTCAATTAATAGACATTAACATACGGTGAGAAATTAAATTTATAGTTGTAGACAAGTAAATTAATTATGTTTATTGTATTTGTTTATATATCTTTTAGGTTATGGATGTACATTGGAAAATGAAAACCAGAAACTAGACAGCAAATAAATAAGAGAGCTATTATGAATTATTATAGGAGTTACAACTTTAAGAAAATTATGAAAATTGTGTGTAGACATTTAATTTCATTCTGTAATAATAAATTGTCACTATGTGATAAATTAAACATTGTTAATATGTTATGACAATTACAATATTGAATTAAGAATGATGTTAAATTAAAAGTAAATTTATGCTTAACCATTATTAATAGATTAATGTTCCTTATAAAAATGAATATTAACAATTTTGGGATATTTTTCAAATACATTTAAATAAATTTTATCTAGATATTTTATAACTTCTAAGTATAATAATTAATAAAAGATAATATTTTTATATTTGAATAGGCTATCAGTATAATACTAACTTAATTTCTCTACAAAAGTGGTTTCTATAATATTTTTTATTTTTATGTTTATCTTATTTAATCAATAGAAAAAATATTCGTATCGTTGCTTATTTTATTAAACTTGTACACAATATAAATTTTATGTTGCATTCATAAAAATACGCGATTTTAAAAGTTTAAATTTCATAATTTAATTATATATCTTTATTATAAATTTTATTAAAAAATTTTTTTTACCTTACATACTTTTAAATATACAACAACAAAGATACATAAAAAATTATATTTCATTGAATTTTATAAATGCATTTTCAATTATTTATGGCTGATAATAAAACTAAACTTTGCATAATAATAAACTTTATTAATTTATTAAATGTAATAACAGTTTAATCAAATGATAACATCGATGTTCTATATATGAATATATATGTATTAGAAATTTGTTACTATAAGGGTAATTTTAGTTTAAGAATTTTATGTAATTAGCAATAAAATAAAAATCATCAAAGTTTGTATTGTATATGTATGTAAACACACACATATATATAAACAGATTCAGAGTGTTGCAACAATAGTTTAATAATTAACATTTTAAAACAATTCACTATAAAAATATATATTTTATTAACAAAAATAAATTGATAAAATTTACGACAATTATGAAGATATGATGAAATTATGTGTTTTCTCACTAGATTTAAAATTGCTTAAACATCTGTTATTAATTGCAAAATATATTATAAAACTATAATGAAGATAAAAGTAACATAGTTATTAGTAATTCAAGTTAACGTGGAAATTAAGTATATATTCAAATTTCATAAAGATATATACGATATTACGTTTTTGGTTATATTATTATATTATTATCAATATTAAATTACAAATTCTGATTTAGATCACAGAGATGACACTGAAATTTACTAAGAGAAAAAATTTTAATTTCCAAACGTATAAAATATTAACAAGTACTTACATTATTCGATACTTAATAGTATTAAATCTTTGAAATAATGAGAAAATAAAGAATCTATGCTTGAATAATTGTTTAATATATCCAAAAGTGACAATTATACTAACTGTACTTTTTTTTACTGTGTTTAAAAAGAAGTACTATTTTTAAAAGTTGTATTATCAGCTGTTTGTCTTTTGATTAATATAAAGCGTTCAAAATCTCTTTATAAAGTCATATATTTATATGTTTTTATAATAGAATTGAAAAAAAATTATATATATAAAACTTTAATTAGTTTAAAATAAAACAGACATTATTATTATATTACTATATTATTGTAATTAAATTTCGTTTGTCTCATGTAGAAAAATATGTAAAAAATGGTTTAGCCAAAATGTGCACAAATTGTTATTTCAGTTATGAAACTTATGTCGATTTACAATTTATTTTCGTTGCTTTAGCACAAATTACCATAGATAATTTATATATAAATGACCTCCGGTATGCTTTGTTCTACACTGACAAATTTTAAAAATAATGTTTTGAAATTTCATGTAGAAAATTTAAAAGCATTTGATATATTATACAGGAAAATAGGAAAATAACAAAAATTATTTCGTACAAATAGAAATATAAAGATGTAGAAAAAGCTCTAAAGATCTCTAAAGATTAAAAAATATATTTTATCTAAGTGTTTATAAAAAGCAGTCATCTAAACAATACCCGACAAATTAAATCAATAATTGTGCATTAAAATGTACAAGTAGCTTAAGTTAATTATTAATTTGCATTAATAAATTAATGTAGATGTGCGCGCGTGTGTGTGTACATGCATTTATGTAAATATGCTACTAAAATATATAAATGATTATACAATACTTATACTAATAATCGAACAACTTCACGTTCACAAAGTGTAATTGACAACTCTTATGAACTAAAATCTTTTCAGATGTCTTAATGATTTTAATTGCTTATAATATTAGGAAAATATTGATCCCCGCATTTAATTAAATATTCCTCTGATTCTCGTGATCGATCAGAATTAAAGGAACATTGCTCTTGAAGTTGTATATAGTAAATGCCGGTCTGTAATTATAGGGAAAATTTTAATAAAAAAATTTAATTGTACTAAAAGCGACAAATATCCCATTTCTTAATTTTTTTTTCAGATGTGTATCGTCTTAAGATTCAAGATGACAAAATGGCACTGTATGCAAGATAAACATAGAGATGAAAATCATCGAAAGTAGTCTTCCTCATAAATTCATTGCACGCATCTGCACATGCACGCGTATATAGGCCTCAAAGGCTTTATATATACGCTTCATGTATATAGATCTCGTGAATAATACTTTGTAGTATTGCGCTTCCGTGCAACTATCCGCTACGCATGAGCAAAGGGAATGTAATATGGTAAATGGTCTTAAAAAGAAGAGAGGAGTAAAGGAGATGTGTAGGAAGATGAAAAGAGGAGAAAGGAATAAAGGATTATTATGATGGAGTTTCTTCATGATTGCGTTATTTACACTTAAACTCGCGGTTGCACGTCCTTTGCGCTCTCGCCATTTTCCAGACAGGAAACATCCTGGGCCGGGATCTGACCACGCTTACTCAATGGATTCCCCAGGTGGAGCATCGCTTTTGTCAACCGACATTCTGTTGCGTAGGCTCGGCTTCCGGTTGGCTTCTCGTACCGTTCGCCTCTGTCGAGTCTGCAATAAATTAGACATTGTTTTTCTATCCCGATACATGTGTGTTCGTCCTTTTATTTTTATATAAAAGGAACGGCTTGGAATTTTTAGTAATTCGCATGCTAGTGGAGAATTATTGATTTTACATTTATCTGCGCCCGACGTATTATCGTGAATACTTTCTTTACGCTCATTTGGCTGCAGCTCTTTATTACATAAAAATTCTTATGAGCCAACTTTAGCAGTAGAAACTTAATTATAAGTTTCTTTATTATTTCTTAATGTATGTTAAATATTTTTATAAAAGCATATTACTACAAACGTATAAAGCTCTTGTATTTGCTTTGTATTTTAAATCGTCAAAGATATACGTTAAAGAATAAAATTTAACTTTACTTTTCATTTCAACTACTAATTTTTTCTAACCAATTGAAACTATATATATTTCGTTATTTATACTCCATTAATTGACGAACATTCAAATTAAATAAGGAAATAATAATCTTGTATCATTTTAAAATAATAACATTCGGTATACATTCTATTATTTACATAAATACTGGAAAATAGTGAAATAATTACGATATTTACGTTTAAAATGTTAAATTTTATGTTTCTTCTTTTTTATGATTCCATAAATTTAATCGAATTAAAAATGTATGTAGATAAATCATCAATTTTTGTTCAACCATTATTTACAAAGTTAATATATAAAGCATATACATTAAACTTTTTACTACAATTTTATAATTATAATAGACAATTGTATTTTTATTTTTAAGTGGTGAAAAATAATAGCACGTTAAGTAATGATATTCACTATATATTATCAATGAATTGATAAAAACTTAAATTAACATTATAATTTATATAATTCGCAGAAATATAAGAAGTAAATTAAGTAATCTAAATCATTTAATATTTCAGGTTAATGAAACATCCGATTGAATATTAATCAATATTACGTTATGCAAAATATTATAAAATGATCAATACAAAATGTTTCAGAAAGTTTTTTTTTTCATTTGCATTATAAATTTAACATATATGATTATTCTATTTAGAATTTATTACTAATTATATTAAAAATTTCTTTTATATTTTCTTATTCGTCATAAATAATCAACTCTAATATAATGTAATATAATTCTAATAATTCCTTTTGTTAGCATAAATTCATATTTCTTAACAAATAAAACTTTAAATATGTATTTCGTTTACGACTTTATATAGGAATGAGATATTTTAATTAAATATCCATAAAAAATACATTATAATCAAATATAAGGTGAATGATTCTATTGGATTTTAAAAATTTAATAATTTGGACAATTATTGATAATATAACTACAGTTAAGCCAACTATAAAATATTGAGCAAAATTAATCTAACTCTATAATTAAAATTAACTATTGACTTAATTGTTTTATTTTTAATTTATTATAGCTCTTATATTAATTAAACTAATGAATCTGTAATCAACTTAATATAAAATACTATTAAAATTCAATTATGCCAGGTTAGGACAGTACTATTATCTTAAGAAATGAAATAATATCTAGAAAAAAGGTCAATCAATAAGTGAGTTATGCTACTACGAGGTTTGCAGTAGTTTAGTTGAAAACATGTTCTTTATTTATTATATTTTTATATTTATAATATTTGTATAAATTATGAAAATTAAGACTACTATCATATTAAAAATAATAAATACCATGAAACGATGTGTGAATAATTTCAGTTATTTTTTCGTAAAATTCTATAATAGCATATTATATGGTGCTATTAATCAAGAAACTTTGTAAAATATATTTTTGTCCATTAATTTAATTTATTTAAATTGGGTTTTGAGTGGTACATAAATAATTTTCAGTTACAAAACTATAAAATAATAAGATTAAGTTAATGTTCTATAGGAATCATACAAAATCAGATGCAACATCTAATAATATTAATTGCATTAATTATATAAAGTAATGTTTTAATAAACATTTTCTAATTTTTAAAATCAACAAATTTGATAACTTTATTCGTACAAAAAATTATTTAATATTTAAAACCTCGTATCAAGTTTTCACATTATAGCATTAAAAACAATTCATTTATTTCCAGTCAAGAATATGAAGGAAATTAAGAATGAAGTATCGAAGATTATAGTTTATTTTTATATTTTAGATAGCATGTCACATAGAAGCTATTAAAAATAAGAAATATTGAAAATAATTTGAATAATATAAATAAATTTAATAATTATAATACTATTATAAAAATTCGATATTAAGATACTTTAAATAAAATTGAACGAATGATTTAAAAAGAATATTTTATTAGTTACTTAATCATTTGAATTTATACCTGTCCTGATTTAATAATATTAACATTTATTCATTATTTATTCAGTATTTCTTTAAACAAAAGTAATTCAATTTTTTTAATGAAAATTTTATTCCAAATTAAAAATAGATGCAGAAAGCATAAGATATTTCATTTTAGCTTTATTTTTTGATACAAGGTGACTAATGTATATAAAATTTAACACTTTTTGTAATTTGATAATATATATATATATATATATATATATATATATATTTTATATTGAAATTTGTAATTCCGTGCAAAAATAATATAGGCAAAATTCCTAATACATATTCTATTGGAATGAAAACCTGTACTTTGATATTCACTTTACGATTAAATATTTAAAATTAATATTAATATTATTTACATTAGTTTCCAACGTTAAATATTCTAATATTAAATTTCGTATTAAAAAATTTTTAAGATATATTTTATTATTCAGTAGAAATTTAGGAGAAACACAGTAAAATAATAAAATAATATAAAGAACGTAATATTACGTCTTTATACGTAATAAAAATAAGATTTAACATTACGGAGAAAAAATTGTTTTGTTAAATGTGGAATATTAGTGAGATCGATATGGGGTTATATCTAATATCTTAATTTGATAAAGTATATCCGAAGAAAGAAAAACAAATTTTGTTCTTAGGTGATTTTATTTCTTTTCATATTTGATAAATAAAATCGTTTGGTAGTAAGAAATAAACAGTTCACCTGTGGTAAGGGCTTCGAGCCTCTGGGGTAGATCAGCAGTGTCGGTATCAGCGTGTCGACCATGTATATCGGGTATGGCATTCCGTCGCCCCGTTCGACCAGTTGATAAAAACTCTTGAGTATTGTCGTAGCAGGTGAGGGTGACTGCGACGCCGCCGGCGCCGCTGCCACCCGCAGCTGCACCATCGCTGCTGCTTTTACAATCGCTTGACTCCGATCCGGAAGCGGGCTCCGAATGCTTTTGAGACAGCATTTTTAGAGCTACAAATTGAGAAGAAGCTTTAGTACGTACAATCAAGTATTAATAATTTTTCTTTACGAGTTCAGAATTACAAAAAAAATTTAAGCCTTTTGTATTTCAAAGAAAGTAATACTACCTTTCTTGTCACGTTTTTGCACAAATGATGAGTGATAAATGCGAGTAATTTAACATAGATAAAAAGTGAGAGGAGAGGAAGAGGGAGACGGAGGGAGACGGAGAGAGAAAGAGAGAGAAAGAGAGAGAAAGAGAGAGAAAGAGAGAGAGAGAGAGAGAGAGAACGATACGACGAGAAAAATATCATAATTTATATGTATTATTATCAAAATGTTATTAAGTTTTTGGCACATTTTTTCTCATTAAAGAGTTCATTAACTTTAGTTCTGATTTTTATTATACATTGAATACTTATTCGATTATCGATTTCATGCTTTATGGTTTATAAAAATGAAATTTTACGTCGATTTTCTTACAATGTTTAAAATATATCTTTTCATTTTTAATATTCAAATCCTTTTTGAAATATGTAATAAAGACTTTAAAGAATATAAAATAAATAAAATAATAAATCAATACGTTTTAACATGTGTAAAAGCTAATCTCTCAAAATAATTCAAATTGTAACTTAATGAACTTGACAATCAATATGCTTTAAATTTCATTTAATATTTTTTATTAAAAATAAGTTATATTATATAAAATTTCTATCTCAAATACTAGTTAGTTTCTTCATTAAATAGAAGATGGTAATTTAGTATAATCTCAAATCTAAACAAATTTTCATGTTTCATAAATCATTTTGTATGCACTGAATATTTTAACACAAATGTACGGATAGTTTTGTGAATAGAATAACGAATTAAAATATTAATTATTGTCTTTATTCTGGAATTTTTGAATACTTAAAATATTTTTTGTTATAATCATAATTAATGTAAAAACTAGAAATGATAGTGATTATTTTTATATTATTATAAAACAAAATATTTATAGTAATAAGGAAAAGCTTTTATTAATTTTCAAAAAAGTATAATTTTAGTTGTAATGTAAATCTTACAATATTATATTGTATATATTATAAATGCTAAACATAAAATAGAGTATTATGAGCAAAATGTATAATTTAACTATTTGGGAAATATTAAATAAATTTGAATACAAAAATAATTATATTCAACTACAATCTTAAACAATGTTACAATGTTTTTCAAAACAGTTTGAATTTAGAACAAAAATAGAATATGAATATCTTCTAATTATAACAAAATTGACTTATTTAATATCATCAAATTATTAATATATATTTTGTAATTTAATACGTCTAGAGCTTTGCAAAAAAAAAACAAAGAGAATTTCTTTTTAAAAACTAATATACTCTTATACATAACATTAGTGAAGTACAATATTATACTATGTTACTATTGTTATTGTTATTGTCATTATTATTATTATTATTACTAATAATATTAAAGAGTAAGATAGAAAATGTTATTAAAGTATTATGCTTAACATCTAAATAAAGCAGTGTTTATTGCAAATAGTTATTTGATGATCGATTCTTTCTTAAATAATGTGCTCTAATAAAATTATGATAGAAAATTCTGAATTAATAATATATATATATATATATATATATATATATATATACATAGACATACATTTATGTTAAACATTAAAAAATCTTATGTAATAATTTGTTTTAGGAATTCATAAAATTTAAATTTATATTGAACAAATATTAAATTAAAAATGTTTGGTACTATTAAAGGAAACGTTTTAAAAGGCGCATGATTGACCTTGATCAATAATAACAATGTTTATTATATTTAAAGAAATGTGATTATTCAATCAAATTACACGTTACAAAACTGTTTTGTGGATAAATATAAAATGTAAAATAATGAAAAATTAAAAAAATTTAAAAAATACTATATAAAAAAATTTAAGAAAATAAATATATACAAAAAATTAAAAATTCATATAAAGAAAAATTAAAAAATTTATGTGATTAAAGCAAATCTTTATATGTGTTATTTCTTAATTTTATACATACTTATATAATAAAATTATACACTTATAATCTTATTTTCATTAGCATAAAAGGAAGGAAATTATCAGAATATATTTAAAATAATATTCTAATATGCATAAACAATTTCAAGTTTTTATTGTCACAAATTAATTTATTATTCACTTATGTAATCTATGTAATTTATAAAATATTGAACTTTATTAAGTTAAACAAACTTTATAATTATTTTTAGAATACAAGAATTTGTATTATAAGATAAATTCAAATATAATAAAGAAAAATATTTTTATTATAAAATTGAGATATCTTTGACTTTATTATGTCTCATAAGTGACTTTTCTGCAAATGAAAAAGTGTCAATCTTTATTCTTTCGGAAAATATATTAATTGACATGAAGTTGTGAAACGAAGTATACACAATGTAGCGGAAAGAGCTTTTGTTGCAGGTACTTTCTTTTATTTGTATTGTTTTTATGTGAATATTGTAGTAGTGCGCATGTTCCGCATTTTGTTGTAGTTACTTTCTTTCCTTTGCTTAGTCTTTATATGAATACAGAATTAGTGCGCATGTGCACAACGATGTCAAAGATCGAAGGATCGAGTACATCTGTGATTAATACTTTAGAAGTTTGAAAATACTAATTGTCCTTATTGTAAAATTGTAGATTGTGAATTTTTATAGTTCCCTTTGTTTCTATTAATTAATGAAATATACAGCGAATTTATATCTGTATGGTTATGATGTTTGATTTAATTAATACACTAAATACAATTTGTTTATAAATTAAAGTGATAAACAATTTAATTGTTTAAATAATAAAATTTTATACTTATTTTTGCTTGAACAATTACAAAATAATATAAATAATATTAACGCAATAAAAAAGTTATTTAAAAGTTTAGAAACCCAAATAAGAATATATTACGTTAATGCTGTTCTTTGAAGTATAATATTAAGCTATTTTAGTAGATCCGAAATGAAAAATATTTTCAGAAATAGATTTTTATAAAGATAAACAAAATTATTGTCTTATAAGAATTTGAAATAAAAAAACTATTTTTTAAATAATATAAAATAATCCGTTAATGGTGATATCATTTATTGTATATATCACGTAGTTTTAACTGGAATATATATTTATAACTAATATTATTAATTACTAATACTATTTATGATTTTGTATTTTTTTAATGAAATAATTTTTAATATAATAATAATGATTTAATTATTATATAATTTATTTTATGAGTTTCTAATATAATTCACTATTATTCTATCATGTAGTTATCAGGTGAATGTGAATTACATATACAGCAATAATATAGTACATAAATAATGGTGGAAAACTTCTACGTTTGACAATTACATCAACAATGTATTATCACCAATAAAAATTAAAACATTACAAAAATAAAGTTACTTCCTTTAGCTGGCAGAATCAGCAGACGAAGAACAAAGTAATCATTTAAAAAGTCAATTTTTTTTTATGTTTATAAATATATATATATTATTTCTATCATGTCTTACGATTAACCATTAATCTTTAATATATAAAAAAGATAAATGATTATTAATTTTAAATATTTATTTATTTTGATTTTGAAATTTGTTAATACATATATAATTCTTGTATATAAATATTATTGAATATGTTGAAACTAAATAAAATGCCTCTTTATTATGATTTGAAGAACTAAAGAGAAAGGAAATTACTTGTAATAATGTCTGTAAGCAGATTTACATAATTAGGCGGAAAAATCAAAATTTATATAAATTGAGTTGTAAAATTAAAATTTAATACGTAAAATTATCATAAAAAATTCAAAAATTAGAAATGTATGAAAAAAATTAATGAGAGTGAGAGAGAGAGAGAGAGAGAGAGAGAGAGAGAGACGGAGAAAGGCAGAAAATTAATGAATACGGCTAATGAATAGAAATACTAAATGAATAGAAATTAAATTATATGTAAAAATAGTATGCTACAGTCCAGAACCGAAAAATAATTTGAAAAAATAAATAAGACAACAGTAGAATGATCGATCCTATGATGAAAATTGCGTCTTCAATACGCGAAAAGATGAATAAATTAATAGTTGTATAAATGAAAATGAAATATCAAACTTGGTTTGATTAATTTTTTAAAGTTATCAGTTACTATTGAATTTTTTTTATCTTACATTATAGATTATTTTAAATATTACATACGTAAGTGATTGCCAACTATTCTTAAATGTTTTTATTTACTTTTTAAAAAATATTTTTTTTAATTTACACTAATAATAGATATTATATATGTAGCGGCATTACCTTTTTCATTATGCATTATGAATCTAGTAATATAGAAGTAAATTTAATATATTAATTAAACACAAGGATTTTAAATATTTGAAGATTAAAATCTTATAAGAAAATATGTAACAATAATAATAAATAATAAATTATTTTAAGAACGTAAAGTAACACAACTACTATACATAGATTAATTTAAAACATAATTGGTCTATCATAATACCATTTTTTTCAATAAAAATTCTCTTATTCTTAGTTATAGGCTCAATTCACCTATGTAATAAATAAAATTATGGCTTGATAAATACTTTCACAATAGTGTCAAGATATTATTTGATTCAGTGACAAGCATTAAAGTTATCATCTGTCTCCAAATCTAATAAATCAATTTCTTTTCCAATCAGCTTTGTTATATTTCCAAAAATCGATTTCCTCCGCCTTTATTTTCAATTAGTTGAATAAAGCAGAAGAAGGTCAAACGTCCATGAGTAGTCTCAATTGAGAAAATAATAAAGAGCGAACACCGGCGTAAATGTAGAGATAGGCAGATGAGAGTTCGAGCTAAGATATAGATATAGAAAGTTTTTGTTTTCTTTTTTTTTTTAGTGTAAGAAAACTATAGAATTAGTAAAAGAGTATTATGTAGCATGAGATACGGTGCTAAGTACCTTGGACACGAAACAGACGTTTTCCTCGTCTGCACTTCCTCAATCTTCCAGAGACAGGTACGCCAACGGCGTTGGTCGGAACTTTCTGCTGCTTCACCTGTGTCCTCATTATAATTGTTACATTTCTTTAGAGATTATAAGCTTGTTTACATATACAGCATCCTTATCACGCTATTTTTTTTAATCATACAGTATCCTTCATTCCAATATGCACTTTCAGACAAAAGAAGATTTTGTGATTGCAACATTAAGTAATCTGAAGAATTATTCTTTTCATTTTAATCGAATATTTAGAAGGAAAACTGTTTATTCAAAATTTCTGTTTACAATTTCCTATTTTTTTCAATTTATTAATATAAGATTATTCATTTTTTAATATTAAATAATTAGATTAATTAAAAACCTTACTTTTTTAGGTTTATATCTCTACATAATTTTATGTATTATAATATATATCATTTGAAATTGAATTAAAAAGGCAAATATAAATATAATCATAACTATTTTTACGCAAAAATGATTGATAATAATTCGCTTGTATTTAAAACAAAAATATAGTAGCTCCAAGTCTTACGTAAAGAATAAATTATTCTAGATAAAAACATTGTCATATTTATTTAAACATTCAGAAATAAAAATCAAATTACATAGTGAGATTTAAAAAATTTGAATGTTAAATTAGTATTTAAAAACAATACTATTAACGTTAATATATATGTATAACGATGATTCAGAAATTTATACTAAACAGTTATTTAAAGACTGAAAGTTAACAATATTAAAAAAAGATATTCATTGATAGTAGAAAATTAGGTATTGATATTTAATAAACTAAATTAAATTACTTTGTCCTGTTTTTATAAAAAATAACTAGATGGTTATATATAATATTTGCTTCGATCAATATCTTCAATACTTACTTCTAACTAGTCTATTAAATGTAGATAAATAATAGAGCTAAGTTTCTAAAAAACATTATAGATTAATAATCAATCGCTGTGTGCATAGGTAATTAACCAAAATATAATAGTAAAATTTTAAATGAAATAAAAAATTTATAATAAACAAATACTAATTGAAGATAAAAATAAAAACTTTACGCTATTTAATAAATAAAAATGGATATATATAAATAATTTACTGTCTAGAACATTTTTTTGAATAGAGTATATATTATCAGGAATATCATTTTTCGTATAATAAAGATAATAGTGAGTAGCATTCTTTTTCGTAATAAGTTTTCAATAAAACTTATATTATGCATTTGTATATATTACACGGCGTTCAAAACAATTTTCTTGAATTACAGATTTTTTTAAATTATTGATTTCTTCCGAAGGATCATAGTTTATTCTGTATTAATAAATAATTACAATTAATCAAATTCAATTCTGTAGGTTATATGTAGGTTATGTGTCCATTATATAGGTTTACATCAATTAAAAATTTTACAGATGCTTGAAATTTAAGGTAAAATTTACAAGAATATTTATTTATCCAATTCAAAAATAAAAATTAATATAATATTTTTAAAAATAACTATCCAAATTTTATGGGCATTTTAATACACAATACTTAAAAAATTATTTATTTAAAGTATAATATAAAATGTATATAAAGGTAATAGATAATTTAATAATTATGGATTGAATAATTAGAAAAAAACATAATAGTAGTTTCATTTTTTATATTTTATGTCATTTGTTCTATTAATAAAATTATATATTAGTATTCGTTAAAAAAAAAAAAAATTGTCAGAATTAAAATTTTTACTTATTTGCCTATTGACAGATAACAAACAATATTTCACACCAACATTTATAATTTCCTATTAACTTGATATTGAAAAGTATTTTATTTTATTGTAATTTATTATTATATTTAAATCATAAAGCTGAGTCAAATTTCTAATTGATAATACGTTTCCTGCATAGAATTAACAATAAATTCAGTATAAATCATAAGATTATTTTATATATTTAATTATGTTAAATAAAGAAGCAATTAATATTTTTTATAACATTTTTTATAGAAAATCTTAAATATTTATATTTTAATACTCAATAATAACGTTAAAATTAACATAACTATTTATTATCTAATATAAAAATTTATTATTAAATAAAAAGATAAAAAAATTTGTAAAATATCCTTAAAAAATGAATCAATAAGTAGCTTTCTTCATAATCACATACATAATATCATAGCTTAACGTAAAATACATAAAAATCATGCATATTTACAACATAAGATATAATTAAAAAAATACAATATAAAATGAAATCAATCACAATTTGTTCTGTAAATATATTGGTATTATATTTTTATGAGCCTAAGGGAAATATTTATTTATCTACTGATAAATAAAAATTAGCATAGGTAAAAGATATAGAACTTGATATAGAATAGAAAAAATATAGAACTTGGATTATATTCTGAAAAAATAATGAGAAATTGAATACGTATATTTCAAATATATGTAGTCCTATAATTCTATAATTCTTACAAATAAAACAAAGTAACAAAAAAATAATATTCAGATAATTAATTATGTAAATGGAATATAAAAGGCTTTGGAATATATATATTTTTATGAGACTCTTTATATTATTATTTAAATGGAAATATTCTTTAAGAGAGAAAAGAAATAATAATTATTAAAATAATTCAAAACAAATTCTATACAATATTTATGTTGAGATAACATACATTTTAAATTTGTCATATAAAGAGAATATTATATATCATATACAAATAATTTTGAAGCAAATTGAGCTTTAACATTTTTATCAGCTTATCTTAAAATAACTTAGTATTAATATGGTTATATGGATATGTCGACATTACTTAATAGATTCATATTAATAATAATTGCCCGCGTGTTTCGGATTTAAAATATATAATATTGAAATTTCTAAATTAAGTTCAAGATAAAGTAAAAGAAATTTAAATGTATTAAAGATGTTGTAAGAAAGCAAAAGACCTTGAAGATAGATTAGTAGAGAGTGAGAAAGTAATAATATATGCAAAGAATAAATAATACTGCGTCAACACTCTTTTGAATTTTTATTACTTTATCATTGTAGTATCAATCTTTTCTTTGAATACATATTTTCCTTCTAAGATTTCCTTCACCGATTTATTTTCGGTTACACAAATACACATATGTACGTAGAATAATGAATATCCAAGTCTACGAGGAATAGATAGCTTTGGATTACCACATTTACGACGTTATTTCCCTCCTGTGAATAGCATCATATTTTATATAGCAAAAAGTAAGAAGCTATAGCAATTTTTTTCTACGCAGCGTAATATATTATTAGAATATTAAAAGATTCTTTTACCACGTTTACTATAGAAGAAATTGTTCATCTTATTTTTATCGTTAACTCTGATAATTTATTATATCTAAATGCCTACTTTATACATTAAAAAATGAATCACATAATTATATAGAATGTCGTGAATGATAACTTTTATATCTATTTTGAAGTTAAAAATTGACTTGAATTTTCATCATAAAACGCTACAATTTATAGCGCAAAATTTATTGTAGTATCTAAATATAAAATAATATAAGTAGAAACAAATTTCTTTTGAAATCTTTTGTTTCGTTACCAACAATAGAAAACACATAAAAATTAAATGTTATTTTACAGTATTATTTTTAATAATATAGAAAAAAACATTGATAAAGTCATGTCGCATTTATAATAAATTCACTAATAATTTTCTCGTTGTATCATTGCATGATAAATATAAAATTCTATAATATATTAGAACAATTAAGACTCTATAACAATTTTTTTTTTTAATGGACAGTGAATTATTATCATTTTAAATATTATTTTAGATAGAAAAATAGAAAAAATACTTTACATTTAGATGAAAATTTGTTTGTTTAATTCTACAATGCAATCATAAAATCTAAAAATAAATAGTCATTAAGTGATGAAAGAATTACAAAATATGCATACTTATGTTAGTATTAATTTCTTGATAATAGCTAATTGTTGGCGAAAATATAATTAATATGAAATTCTCTAAAACGGAAATGTAGTTGCAAACGAATACAGTGAATGCGTAGGGAGAATAGGGAGTTCAATAGAATAATAGGAAATGATTTAAATATATATTTTATTTGTTTAATAATGGCATTGATGAAAATGAAAATCTAAAAATAAATTTAAGATAATATTCAAAATAGAAACCTTGTTCGAATATTTAAAAGAATAATGACTAAATATTTTAAGATAAATGTTCTAAATACTTATAATTTAGAGAACTTGCTTCATCTATATTATTTACTAAATTAATTTGTTAAATAATTTAGATTAACTCATGCCTTCAATGAAATATACTTAGATGTATAATGCTATTAAAATTGCATTAATAAAATATGAAATTTGATATAAATTATAATATTCTATAAATAATTATATATAATTGTTTTGTTAAGCTTATATCAACTACGGAAAAACTGAATTCTAAATAATAAATATTTGTTATGTATAAATCAATATGCAAGAAATCAATAGAATATATAACGTCACTAACTTTGCGATTTACATTTTTCTGTGTCTGTGCCCTACTCTTTCTTTATTACGTTCTAATAATATATATGAAGAATAATCATAAGAACAAAGTCATTCATAATTAATAGAAACTCATACTTAAAGACTGACATATTATAGAATTTATACTTTACTAATTTATTCTAAGTAGATATAACATATTTATAAATAGAACAAATAAAATAACATATATTATAGATCTTAAAATTTGAATGTAATAATATCAAAAGATTTACAATGAAGTGTTTAAAAATGTAATAACCAAATGAAAAATTTAATAATATACTGATTAAGTTATATTTTGAATAAGTTTATGACTTTGTACTAGACCATGAAATTACTATGTGTAACTATAAATTTTTTATATTTATTAAAATTGAGAAATCGCGATTTTATAATATTATTGAAAAAATATAATTTATTAATCTATATATAACTATTTTATTAATCTATTTAAATATTTCTCCTTCTAAAATATAAAAGTAAAAGCTATTTTTCTTAGCATTTAATGGAAATAAAAAATATTCATGTATAATAAATTTATTTTCAAAATTTGGTTTAATGTTTTGATTGTAAATTTTTCAACATCTGGTCATATATTTTATTTAAAAGTATTTTAATACAAGGAATAAAAGTAAAATAATTTTATAAATTTATTATGTAAAACAAGTGAAGGTCAATATAAAAAATATTATTTTGTCAGAATTATAAATTTATTAAAAGGTTTATTAAGCACGATAACATTAAGTACAAATTTAAACAAATTAGAAAAGATTAAATTTTATGTGTCTCTATAAATCATCGATCATTCTGTAAAAAGCGATACGTATTTGGAATGTACTCCACTGTTGTAAACCATCTTTTTAATACTTTACCGAAAACCAGAAGATTCTTAGAAAAAAGTAATATTACGAATGACTCGATAAAATACTATTATGGTATTTGACGTGATAGGGAATCTTCAATTACCTTTTAAAAATAGATGACATTATCATTGAGTATCTAATAAATAAATCCAGAGATTTGCTTTCTTTTTCAAACATTGAAATAAAAAATATTTATGTGAGATTTATTAAAAAATACTTAAAAGTTTCATTTTCAACGAAACGTATTGCAACATAATTTTTAGCAACTGTCAGCCTACTTTATTTATTAAAATTTTTTTTATCATAAAACAAGAATGCTTATTTACACTTTCACTTAAGGAAATTACTTGCTTAAATAAATTTGCTCACAGTTATGGAAATTTTTTTCGATGAACTGATTTCATAATTACAGATTTCGTTATAAGTTTGCACTGTAAGTCCTTAAAACATTTTATAAATCTATTTCAGAAATGACACTTTATATAAACAAGTTTTATAAACACTATAGATTTTGTTTGTGTAGAGATTAAGGTAAGTGTACTTAAGTGAAACTAATTAAATAGGACCAAAAGATAAATATTATAAGTTGAGAAATAAGAATAAGCAATAGACACACGCGCGCGCCTGCGCGCGAACACACGTTTATGATTTTAGATTATACAATTCTCTGAAGACAAATATTTTTTGACTAATTTATTGTATTAGCAATGTATATTATATTACTTAGTTTGATATAATAGATTGTATATTATACATTTTTCATTTTATATTCTTGTATAATTAATTACTAATTTAAAAAAATTTTAATTATAATTGAAAAAATTAAAAATAAAAAATTATCTGTCTCGAGTAATTAGTTTATAAAATATCGTATTAATTACTTTAAATTAAATTAAATTATAATACAGTATTAACAAAACAATTACATATTATATAATTAAAACATAAAAACAAATTTTAAAAAATAAAATTTTATATATAAAATTCTTTATTTATTTTTAAACGTCATTGTATTGTGCTGAGCATGAGCAATAATCGTTATCATTTTGAACAAATCTTATAGATTCTTAGTAATGTTAGGGGCTCATTTTTTTTTTAGGTAAATAATAATAAATGAAAAATTAAGCGCAGACTCAATAATTTAAATGTAAAATGAACAGCAATGCAGTATATGTTAAATGAGAACAGAACCAAGCATTTAGATTTTAAATATTTTATTTAACTCTACGTTAATTAAAAAGGTTCAATTCTTAATATTATTTAAGACTTTGAATTTATGATTATTAAAGAAAACTATTTTATAAAGGTTTAATTAAAACTACAGTTATGATTTAAAATTTAATCGCTTTGCAACAATGAATTTTATAACTTTTATATTTAAAATGTGTTTGGATGAACTTTAGGATCCATTCCTCCTAAAGATATTAAACCGTGTTGAAATAATTTTCCAATCAAAAATGGAAAATTTAAATCAATAATTATTTCATAAATAATTAAGTAGCTTAGATTCAACTTTGTCTCTGTTAAATTTGAATTAATATTTAAAAATGTGTGCATTGATTTGCGTGTTTCTGTGGCACTAATAATAAATTAGGATTTGTATGATGCTCATATTGCATGATGAAAATTCCATAAAATTATATTTCAGTTTTTAGATATATTATCTTATTCGTATCGTTAATCTCCTAAGGTATATAAATCATTAATTATTACGAGTTGTATATTGAGAAAATAATGATAATAAAAAGGGCGAAATCATCTCAATAAACAGTACAGTTTTGTGAATACATATATTTATTTAGATAGATTATAGCCGATGTTCTCGTTTATTTTAATCATTAATTTGTTGTTGTTTAAAAGCTAAATAAAAGGATTCCATTAAAATTTTCGAATTAATACATAATCTCCTTAAAATGTATAACTTGAAGAAATTAATATTTTAAACGTAATAAAGTTAATTAAATGAATACAGAATTTTGCGCCTTCGCACATATCCTTACTGTTATAATTTTATTTAATAGTTTACTAAATGGTTTGTGGTTCTTAGAATATTGAAAACTTTCTCAAAATGATGTTACACATTATAATGTTCTTTCTGACATGCGGTCAGAAGATTTAGGAAAAAAAAATTTCTGAAAATAGTTTAAAAATAAATAATGAGTCACAAGTAGAATCGCTTGTATAAGAATGATTTCTAATGAATTCGTAAAATGAAAAAAATGTTATTTTTATGTACACAGCAAGTCAAACATGGTTCTGTTACGTCATTTACTAAAGACAGAGAAGGGGGTCGGAAGTCAATGCAATGACTTCGCTCGTGACCAAGCGCTAATTCATATTGCTGCCTCAAATATAAGGAAGAGAAAATTAACGCAGCATTGTTCATTGGGGAGCGTTTGATTGTCTCGAAAGATACTCTGCATCTTCTGGAATCCCGATCGCGAGCACGATCAAGTACTCGAGACACCCTTAAATACATCTCGGGTCAGCTCTCTTCGGATAAGTCCATAGCCAAGCTCAATACTCAATTGACCCTACACTTATTGCATATTCCAGGGCTGCACGAAGGCTATGATACGGACAGCTTTGTTTATTTACTTATTCACTTCATAATTTATTTAGTTTTATTTTCTTTTTTCGTTTTTTTTTCTTCTAAACCTGCTTATTTCTCAGGTGTCCGACGATATCGACGTCATTATTATTCCCGGCCGTTATCCTCCCCATCTTTTTCTTTACCCGTAACCTTACGCTAACGCCTCTTCATCCGCTTTACTATTCACCTCAATTGGCGACCTTGAGCCATTTGCGCACACGCCTCATCAACTCAATCAGCTCTTGTCGCAAATGAGCCTTTGTCCTTGCTCCGCGGATCGCATCGCGACACAGCTATAATTTGGCTATAACGCAGTGTTCTTGCAAGGTATATCGATCATTGTTAGTGATCTTGGATGATCAGCCATTCTCATATGCATAACCTTCGACTCCGCGTGCATCTACGTCCTCCTCTATTTTCGTTACAAGTTCATTCAATCGGTGGCGGTCGTGACATATATCAAGAAATGTATCGTAGTATAGGTTGTCAGCAGCTACCTTCCTCGACATATTTATTGCGTGTGTTACCGAAGCGGAGAAATAGTAATTACTTCCGAGTTCAAACTCTCATAGAATTTGAAGCCAGATGAAAGCCATTGTATCATTAATGTATTTTAGGAAGTATACGTTGTTTGGAGAAAATATATGACTAGGCGATAAAAATTTCTGATTTCGCACTATCCGCTCAGTCAAACTAAAGCAATAAGTTGTCTTAGAGATAACGGTTCTTAACATTCCTCATAAAAATTATTTTTTTCAGGATATTACGAGAAATGAATGATAGAACATTCACGATACGTAGACATTCTTTTATTAATTACACTTCATAATTCATTCATTCCACTTATTTTATCTTAAAGATTTCAAACAAATCAGATTAATTTCAAAAGCAACTTCTTCATGAAAATTCATCTCATTTATTACTTAATATTGCGAATAAAAAGCGCATATATATTTACAAACTTTTTGGATAAATGAATTGGAAATAAAAAATTAATATCTATTTATATGATTCAAATGTTATATAAAATTTAAGCTCAAATGTAAATAAGTTTTTCGCAAAAGTAATTTCCTGTATTTCCTGAATCTGTCGAATCATTAATACTTATTTAAATACAATAAACGAAAAATATTTTATTAATACAAAATGTAGTTTCGTTGCATTAAATACGAATTTCATATATTTGTCATTATATTTCTGAACCTTAGGATATAGAACAAATTTTGTGTTATATATTTTTGTCAAATTCTATTTTAATCAATATACTTCACTTGACTTCGTTTATTATGCAACAAACTGATTTAACAAATTCATTTTAATATATTAACAATGATAATGAATTGAATACAAATTATTACTTAATTGTATGTCTATTTATGTTATTTTGATAAAACATCATACTATTATAATATATTAGGATTAAACGTGTAATTGAAGAATACAATGTTACATGACATTAAATTATAAAATAATAACGTTACTAATATTTTGAAAAAAAATTTCGCAAAAACTTTAGAAAAGAATATTTTATTTATGTATGTATAACTATTGATTCTATTGATGTTAACTTATTTATTTTGCTTTAAATTAAATTATTTAATATTTCGTTCTATTTTTAAATTGTTGTAAATGATGTGAACATTTTAAATAAAAATAATTTTTTTAAAGACCCAAAATACTATTAAGGAATTCGGTAATAGAAATTTCTACTAATCTATATAATATAAATGTCCGTTCTATTAGTCATACTATAAATACAATACTACAATTATCTTTATAAATGTCACTTATATAAAAAATAATCATACTACATTGAAATAAATGCAGACCAATATAACATATTTTGATTTTAGTACTATACTATACTTCATTAAAGATATTTAAAAAATATTGTTTTACCATTTTAATGATTTGATTTTGATATATAGCCATTTGAATTGCAACGAAGAATGTATTCCTTATTTTTCATAATATTTGATTATTGAAAAAAATAAAATTCTTACATTCTGCTAGTAATGTTATGAATATTATTATAAAATCGTTATGATATAACTTCAATAAATTTAAAACTCTTTTTTCAGCTTATGCCAAAAATTTAATGTTATATAGAAATGTGCATTTGATTTTATTTCTATGTATGCGATAATATGATTTATCACATAATTTCATAGGTTCAAATATTGGAATAAAATATTGGTATACAGGTATATAAAGTATGCACTTATGTTCGATTAAAGCGAAAAATTTATAACAATTTATAAATACGGTTGACTTCAAACTGTATCAATTTGTAAAATTACAAATGATTGTAGATACCTATTTATTCACACATACACGCGCACACACAAGCACGCGAATATATATTTCTTAAATAAATATATAAACAACTATGTATTTATTTTCATTAAATACATGTTCGTGTGGTTGTGCAAAGTCCTATATAAATTATCTCTCGTTTACTATTCTACTATAGATTGAAATTATAATTTATGAACTTTATGTCCTGGTTTATAAAATATTGTTTCTGAGACAAAGGATGAAGGTATTTCTTTCCATAAACGATACATAAATAAATTTAAGTTTTTTTTCCGAATAGATATTTAAAATAATACATTTAAATATTCGCTACTAATATTTAATTAAAAAAAAACTCAATCTGTTTTGTATTCTTTGTAAAATGAACATTTTAAATACAATGTATTAAAGAAACTTTTTTAAATATCTTTTTTATTTGTAAAAACATAAAATAAACTTAATAAAATAAATCTAATTAAAAGTAATTTTCATCTTGTTTAGTAGCCTACTGCATTGAAAATAAACGCTTATTTTTATTCGATTTTTTATTGGCGATAGGAAACTTTTTAAAATGCAACAATAATTTAATAAAAAAAAAATTATATTTAGATTATACACTTCTTATTCTTATTAATATGATAATAATGACTAAGATTTAATAAATTATTTTTATTCATTTAATATTTCAAAATTATCACTGTTTTTAAACATAAACTCGCATATATAAATTAGATATTCATAGTAACACCTACTATGAAAGATAATTATTAGATGTTTTAAAAATTAGTTTGAAATATATTATTTTAATTGTACAATAATGCGTACTTCATTATAAAAAGATAGATTCAATTCCGCGATAATCATCGTTTATAAATATAATGTAGGTAAATTATGTATGAAGCTTATTTAGATAAATTAAACGTTGAATATTTTTTTCTCCATATTTTAATTAAGTTATATAATTTGTCCATAAGTATAAGAATAGGAATTTCAAATTCGATTTCGAATTGTTAGTTGCTATAGATGCCATCGATATGTTTAGATAATTTTATTTTATACGCCATCAGTACGCCTATATCAATGAGATATTTGACTTATCACAATAAAGGATAAGAGAATAACCCGATAGAAGATTATATTTACCATTATTAAGCTACAAAAAAGGGTTTTTAGCGATAAAAATCATAATACGAAGTAAAGCTTAGAAAGCACGGACAAGCTCGAAATGAGTATAATCAAACAGAATATGAAAATATCGAGACTCGTAGGTAAAAAATAATTATAGTTTTATTATATTAAGCTAATGAATTTGAAATATTTTATATTGCTTAATACACTCGAAGATCAAGAAGTGCTCAGTCACCTTTCCTAATTTATTTACAAAAGCTCGAATAGTATCAATAAGAAAATTTGTCCTACATTCGCCTGTTTTTTCATTATCTTTCGTACATTTTTCACAACCATACACGAATGTTACAAAACTATAGAAAAAACAAACAAGCAAGCGTTTCCGTTTCTTCGCACTCTCATATCTATTCACCTACATTTCTCGTTGCTTCAATTCATTTTTATTTCTGCACTCCTTTCATCAATTCGTTGATTATTTTCCGCGCACAATTTTTAACACCACCGCGCTTTTCTAAGTATCTTACACAAAATGTGTACTATAGAACCGAACTTTGCATTTCTATACATAGCCCATACGGATCCATATTATTATTTCAACTTTCTCTCTCTTTCTCTCACTTCTTTTTCTTCCTTCAAAGGTTTAATTTACGTAGCTTTACGTTGCTTATCGATTACCTTGAATATGTTCTTCGACAAGATAAACATGCTTTCATTGCTGAATGACAATGTATTTATCGGTGGCTTGGCTTGTAATGGGATGAACACGATAGCTGAATTTTTAAACTATAACGACAAATATACCAATGATTCGAATATCGTATTGAATAATATACCCGTAAAAGGATCAATGGTGTATTCGTTGCAGTGATAGCACGACATCAATGAACGTCTCAAATATAGTTTTTAACATTTATATAATCTCAAACGATATGTAAATCAAGATTTTATTAAAATAGCTGAACACGAATCGATTATGCGGATCATGAGACATAGAATTAATGATAATGTATATTGCGACGTTCGACATAGATGAAAGATTCGGCACAAGAAAGAAAAAGACAAAAGCAAGAATCGAGAGCGTAAATTCACGGATCCACGACTAAGGTTAAACGATAGAACCCGCATTCGCATGTAACGACCGAAGCTCAGCTTCGTTATCATTATTGGCTTGTCGACACTGAGAGTGAAATCGCCCCACCGAAGTCCCAAGAAGTCTGAACACGTGGTCAGGCACTCAATTGCACACCGACCAAATCTCGGGTGAAACTAGTCTCATGCTCACCCGGATGGTTCACCGGCAACGGCGAATTCGCGTGCGTCCACAATACGCCTAACCTACAAAGAAGACGGTTGTCGCTTCGATTCACAGTCTTTTCCTCTCCTCATCTTCTCCAGCTGCCGTTGCCACCGAACACTACCCATTAAACTCGACGAACGAGATTAGTCGATGGGGCAGGAAGGGGTGGGGAAGGTAGAGGAGCCTCCGTGACGGATGGTGGCGGTGGCGTCGATTGAGGGGACGGGAAAGGGTAATGATGAGGGAGGGGAGAAAATAGACCCACGCGTGTGCGTCCGTCCGTCCGTGCGTGCGCGGAGGAGATGGCGGCTTCTTAGGAAGAACGGAGCGGCCACGCGCGGCCTCCGTTCACCGGCTCATTCCCTCCTAGACCGCGTGCGTATGCATTAGGGTACCACAAGGTTCATAAATACGAACTCACACATGTGCTACAGGCATGTAGAGACCTGCGCGCGTCGCTCGCCTCGTCGTCACATGCCGCAAACTCACCATTGATGTGCACGGATAGCGAAGGCAGAGACTCCTCTTCTCGGCCTCCCGGTCGTTCGCTCCTTCGAAGGGCCGAGGTTCGTTAGCAGCAACTTTTGCGGCCGCCAGAGGCGGACGCCAAGAAAGAGGCGGGCAAAGGTGCACGCTCTCGGCTTTGGCTGACTCACATCATCCGTTAGACTCGGGCGCCGCGCCGCGGTCGTGCCGTACTGAGCGGGAGCAGCGAGTCGAGGTGCGGCGTCGGTACCATGGCTCGCCGGTGGCGCGCTCTCGATCGCGACTGTCTGGGCTGCGGGATGTCGAAGGGGGAAGGGGAAAAAGATAGATAGAAAGAGAGAGAGAGTGAGAGAGAGAGAGAGAGAGAGAGAGAGAGAGCGCGAGCTATGGTTGCGGGATCAGTGGGAGGGGGACGAAGCCAGGATCGATAGGCTCGAGGATGAGGAGGATGAGGTGGACGATGTGGACGATGTGGATGATGTGAACAAGGTAGATCAGGAGGACGTCATGGTCGTGGTTTGATGGTCGGCGAGGGGAAAAGTGAGGGGAAGAAGGTGAGAAGGTGGTGCGAGAACAGCGGCGAGCGAGTGTCATCGCTGAGTGGCGGGGGATGCCGGCGAGCGAAGAGCGAGGAGTTCGGCGTGTCGTCGACGCGTCCGAGGGACAATTGTCGCGATAATCGACGGTGCGTCCGTTCGACGGTGACGAGTAATCGCCGTCGACGAGGTCTGTCGAAAGGCTTTGTAGAGGAGACGACGCTTGTACGGATCTCATATAAATGGATTATGTGCGCAGTTGCTTGATTGGCTAGCGAAATAATTTAAGCGTTTCGTTTACCGTGGGTTCTCGAGTTGGTTGGTTGCTACTGCTTTCGCATAATAAATGTAACAGCGAGATGATTGGGAGGGAGCATATTAAAATTAGTCGTTGCATTTACGGCGCTGCGTTAAATAAAATACCATTCTTTAGGACATTGGAAGAAAGACAAGAAGAGAAGAATCATATCAAGCGCAACAACAAAAACAATGACAAGAGCAACGATAATACTAGTAAGCTTTAGATATGTGATCAGAAATTTTGTTAATTTCTTTCGTTTATAACGAGAGCTTCCAATTTTTCTTTTCTTTTTCTTTTCCATCGCACTAAAGTATTTTCGAATAAATGGTGGATAAATGTTCAATATTGATTGCTTTTCAAATCTTAGAATTATTATAAAGTACAACGAATTGTTTGATGTAATTTTATATTACTTAAAGAAATATCGCCGTATAATATAATCAATTTGGACGATAATTACTAGACTTAAAAAATTAGAACTCTTAATAAGAAAGAAAAATTTTGGTTTTCCATATGAGCTTTTGTAGAAATTCATGGTAATAATTTTTTTCTTATAATAAACATATTTTTGTTTTATAGGGGCTGACATTTAAAAATATTATTATTCAAATATAATAATTATATAATAATATATATTATAAATAATTTTATATCTTCAAAATTACCATGCATTATAAATAGCATTTGCAATAATTAAATATTTTATTATTTGCCAAGAAAAATTACATCTGTAAGATGCGGAATATCTAATTTATATATAATATTTTTATAATGTAATAACAATTACGTATGAGAGTTTAACATTGGTCTTGGAATTACGTCGTTAAACTAATGTTTCTTTTTTCTTCTTTTTTGTAATCTTTATCTTTTGAAATAACCACTAATCACGAGTTAAAAAGTATATTCTAGAAGTTTGAGAGGAAGTCATAAGAGTAGCAAACTAAATCATAGAGAGTGACCGCGTGGTGCTGACTCATAAAGTTCTAGTCAAACAAGTAGTTATATTTCGCACGTAGTTAAACTCGCACGATGATCAACTATAAAATGGGTGGAAAGCCATTAAATTTATTTATTAAGATTTAAGTAAAAAAAGCACAACTAAAAGAATATAAAAGTGTATGTATTTAGAATAGAAATAACATAAAGAACGAACTTATGTGAAAAATACTCGAAAAATGTATTGTCAGTGGAACATTGTCTATTCAAATGATTGCGCTAATTACATCGTTGTTTACAAATTTTGCATTATGGAAATAAATCTAGAAGTCAAGTATTAAATATGCTCATGGGTTCGACGAAAAACTATTAATACAAAAATTATCATTGAGAAAAGCGAGGACAGTATAATGTCCGAGAGGATAAAATGTTTCATAAGGAAGAATAAATTTATGGTTTTAGAATTGAAAGTAGGAAGAGGGGATAGTTCTATGGTACAAAAATTCATGACTACTTAATCATAAAATATATATTTTTTTTTACTTTGCCACTAGGTGTTTCTTACGGTATTATTATTCCAATGCATATTAAATAATTGGGAATTAAAAATGGTCGTTTTTATTTTAAGAGATTTTCTGAGATCCCCACTGTTTAAATGTTTTTTTTAATATTTTTAGCATAAATTTTTTTATATAATTCTTCAATTATTTAACTGTGTATTTTAATATTTTGTGAACAGAAATTTATTATTTTAAATAGAAATAAAATTGTGGAAAATTTAATTGTTTGCCTAATAAAGACGTATTTACTTAAATCATTAATAATTACAATAGAAGAATCCTTAATATAATTAAATAATTTTATTTAGCAAAAATAAAGGCAAATTTATATACCCAGTAGACATTCAATTGCTGATTTCTTATATTTTCTCATGCTTGAAAATTATTATCATAAAGTTAAATATATATGAATTTACTATGAAATCGTATACGATTTTTTTTAGAAAATAATATTAAAGAATCAGCATAATCAATACATGAAATATTTCGGCTTGTATAATGCTCTCTTTAGCATATATAATTATTTAAAAAATCGTAAATTACATATCACTCTAATAATATTATTTATATTCAAGGAAATCAGCATTGTATAACTGCTTTTATATAACCTTTTCTTTAAAAAGCTTACATTAATAATTATAAAAACTTTTCATCTACATTATACATATATGATTGTATTAAATTACTATATTAAAGAACTTTACAGATTTTATACGCGTGAGATTTTAGAGACAATTTACAGAAGTATATGTTAAATTTGACTACATATTCTTGACTTTATTAACAATTGGTCATGTAAAATGAGTCATTAAAAGAAATTAAAATTATATCGGTTGAAACGTAAATTTCGGTTGAAAAAATTTTCTTTGCTTAACTTTTCTATTTTTTGAAAGATTTTTCTTCGTATAATTTAAAAAGTTTTATAACGAATTACGTGTTTCAATTAAACAAATTTTATTTATTTATTTTTTAATTTACATTATATTCATTTACATACATTTCAAATATATTTACTAATTGTATGAAACATTCAATAATCATCTCCAACATTTTATCAAACTTTTTTAAAGCAATTAAAACAATCGTAGTTAAATAATTACTTTAAATGTATTCAATTTCAAATTTTAGCCAAGTTTTTGTAAATGATTATGGTTTCAAGAAGATGTGTGAACTAATATTTAGCTGTTTAATATCAATAATAGATTTATTGTAATATTGGCGAATATTTTAGCAATGCAATATTCATTACAAATGAATGAAGTTTATTTAGCAAGGGTACGAATTTGAGTATTTTAATGACTTTGTATTACCAGACGATCTAATTTAACTTATCAAAAAAACGTATGTAAATTGTATGAAACGATTTTGGAGTATCAAGTATTATTAAGTTACTTTAAACATACTTGAAACATAATTAACTCTGTTACTTGATGGTGGTATATTACTAATGTAAATGCTTTTTTATTACATGTAAATATACGAATTTAATTATTTCTCGCTTTAATAATACTGCGTCTCTTTTTTGAGATTATAATTAACGAGACGGCACAGAAAAATGGAGTCGAAGTGAATGTTTGCAAATTGAAGTAAATCATCAGACTGGGAAACGGTGAAACTAGGTGAAAACGGATCACAGACAGTAGTCGTAACAAAGGATGAAACGTTGAAATAATTGCATAGCAGCAGGCGCTCCGATAACGTCAATTTTCTATCTATTTTTATATTTATTTTAAAACAGTTTATCACTTAGACCCTGTTATTTAAATTTTAAATTATACGTAATAATAAAATGATAACTTAAAACATGATAAAATTATATAAACGTAAGATGTCGAATTACTAACTTATAGCTATGATGTATTCTTTAATAATTTTAATAATAGACACATACTTAAAATTACATTTATAAAACTATATTTACACTTTATTTATAAATAATACAATAATTCGTATATTTATTTTCTCCAAATGAATAATGGCTTTAGTTATCAGTACTTCACAATTTTTTTAAATAATATTATTTTTTATCTTGGCATATATAACAATAATGTTTCTTTATCGATATTCTATTATCAATTTTAAAAGAATTTTTTTCCGTCTTTAATATCTACAATGATTTCTATATTTAAATATTTAATATATTAATATCAAATAAATATTATTATGTATTAATATGGAAGCAAATATTATTAGCGAATTTTTATTCCAAAATTTAATCTTGCTCTCAAAATTATTCTATATTTGCGTTTAGATTTATATAATGTCTTAAAATCATATTACATCTTAATTCAATTGTAAAGAATAAAAATTTGTTGAGTAACGTAGTAAGTACATCAACTTTATATTCTGTATTTATGTCTGTATTACTCGAATCTATTACATATTTTTTTAATAAATTGATGTATCCAATATGTTAAATAATTGATGCTATGAGAAATTTGACACTTATATTGAATTTATCAAGCCAAGAAATTATTATAATTTGCTTTTGAGTTTTACATTTATTATTGCTTGATTCTTTAAAAATATATATTTATAACTTATTAGATAAATATATATTAAATAATAAAATATTATTATTGAATTAAATATTATAGAATAATTTTCATAAATTTTTTATAATGAAGCATGCATACAGTATTTTTTCTACGTCTTCTCTAAAAACATATTGTTTATCAAACAAGATTTTATAAATAATCATTAATCTAAAATTAATTTTGATAAATTGTATTATTAAGATGTCCAATTTTAGTTTAATTTTATGTTACTAAATGAAATATTTATTTAATAATTATATTTAATATGTTTACATTAATAATTATGATTCTAATTAAAAATTATTTTATTTTTTTTCCAATAACATGTCTTTAATCAATACATTTATTATTAGTTATTTTAATTTTAGTACATTAATACTGATCTTCTAATAAATTAAATATTGCACGTTTCTAAGAAGTTAAAAAACAATAAAACAATATTTTGTCATAAAATATAAAAATATTTCAATGATAATGCTCTCATATCAATTATACTGCATTATCAATTTTACTTAAATAATTTATAGCAAGAACGGAATATATAGCAAGAAATAAATTTAATTATTAATGAAAGAAATTCGTTTTTATATATGTTTATATATGAATAGATTTTGACATTTCTTAGTACATTTTTTTGATTAAAGAACTTATTGATCATATCTATTTATATCATATCTTTATTGTCATTTCTTTTATCCATAATATAAAATTTATCTATTGTTCATTTTATTGAATTAATTATGATTAATGAAAATATTAAAAATTTAAAAATTTTAATATATTTTTACTTGCATAATATTCCAATAATCCGTATTTTGGTAAATCTAAGCTTTTTTTTAGTTAATATAATATATTAGTCAACTATATTACTGAAAACAAATTTCCAAATTTCGTTTGTTATTATTTAAAGAAATTCACAATAATCATTATTGGAACGTAACTATTGTTTTAAAAGAATAAATTCTAATTAATATTAATGCTACTATAATATTTTATAATAAAATTCTGATATACATATAATATTACGGAATATTTCTACAGACACGTTAATAAAAGTTGTGAATTATTATTACTTAAAGTCTTAATAAACGTGTACATAGGCCCTATTTTGGATTGTTTTGATATTTTAGAAAATTGCAATAAGCTAAATAAATATTTGCAAAATATTATTTTATTACTGTGTCTGAAGAAACCTTCAATAGAATTTACATATATGGTATTTTAAAATATAGGAAATAGGTTAACTTTTACTCCTACTACTTTAACAAATTATATATCATGTATAAAAATAAATTTCGAAAGAATATTAGGTAATTATAATTATTAAAATTATAATTATAAATTACGTAATTGTTAATTGTATTTATTTAATTGTTTAATTGTAAGTATCGGATTATATATTTGTTAAAAATTTGAAAAATCTCTGTAAATTTAAAATATTCATAGAATATTTTTCTCTGTAAGACTTGGATTTTACCAATTCAAATTCATAAAGTATAAAGATCATTATTGATGTATACTATTGAAAATCTATGTATATTGTAAGTAGCAATTGACTCCGCTAGAACGTCTTCGACCTTGCCTCTGAGCTATGACAATTGTTATTTTTTTTTTTATTTATCTTAACTAAAGAATAATGCTGCACAATTGCAGATACTTATAGTTGTAATATTCAAAGAAAAACAAAGTTTATAAAAACGTTCGGGTACGGTGTCACGGTCGTTTGAAAGTGATATTGACAGTCATATTTACTTTCTTCTAGACCCTCGCAATTTCCATTCAATTAATAAATTTATCTTCGATTTATTTCTAAGAATAATAACTTTTTTTCGTAAATGATGTTACGTTTCTTTTTACAAATTTATATTAAATTCATTACGATTTCATTAAATCCATTAACATTTTTTAAGTACATTTCTATCAAATCAAGAAATAAAAAGTTTACAATTGAGTATATATTTATATATTAAAATAACATTTATCTGCTTAATGAAAAACATTTAATGAGTAGAATAGGTAATAAATGCAATATTATATGTTCTCTATTATTAATTATTTAAATTGCTTATGACAATTAAGATTTCAAATTTATTATTGACTTAACTTTGTATTACTAATATTTTATTTCAATGAATAATTTCTAAAATCAATAACAATAATATAACATATTACGTATAATATTATTTATAGCTTTTAAATTAAATATATCAGTAGAAAGTAGGCGACCGTGGCTAATAGTAAATTATTCTATACAGATTTTATTTGTTTTTATATTTAATAATGATGTTTTAATATTTTATAATGAAAGTTTATGGTCGTAAATATCAGCACGCACGCGCGCGCGCGCGCACGATCTTATTTTCCTTATAATATACATAAACACAATTATGAGTTCCTAAAATAAACTAAATATTAAAATGAAAGAATATTAACTAAAATTATTTCACTAAGTTTACTTGGAGTGCTAACAAAAAATTTTACAATTAAAAACAACTTAGTAACTGGTAAATTCCTAAGTTAAGCACTTAAAAATACAAGTTAAGTAATAATTATCGATTGTATTTTTATATAAATATCAATTTTTTATAAAATTATTTTTATAAAATGCTATTCTTATATATATTTTAGTGTAACGCTTTAGTTTTTAAAACATATTCTACTACAATAATTTGAATGCCAAAGTGTAAATATAAATGAATACGAGAGCATTCTTTGCAATGAATATTTTTTTAGTAACATTAAATAATAAAAGTGAATCTAATAATATAATTATGAAATGTAATTATGAGGACTTCAAAAATAAAAAAAAACTCTTATTACAACAATATATTATTAAAATAAGGTTTTTATTAAAAAATTACTAAACCTTAAAATGATTAAATTTTTAATGAGATTATGATATTATATTGTAATAAAGATTTATAACAAAGATTATCAATACTTTTCAATATATAAACTAATCATCCATTTATTGAACACTAGTCACAATAAGACAAATGTTCCATGCTATAGAAAGGACAATCGGTCGTCTTCTCATTTATTACTAAGAGCAACCACGAATTTATCTTACTCTTTCTCGGGATACAAACACAAATGAAAGAGAACCAATAAGGAGACCAAGGGCACCATCATCGTCCGAAAATCTCCGAGTAAAGCTAATGTTGGAAGTGGAATGTACGTCGAAATAAGCATAATAGATATTTTCAAGAAATGTGTGCGTTAACGTGAAGTAAGGAAGAAATAAAAGAGAAAGGCCTAAAAACCCATAAACGTTCGCATACGACAAGGTTAATGTTCCCTCATGAAGATTTCCCGTGTTCCTCGGCACGTACACCAGCTATTGCTATCAATAATTGTCACGTGCAGATGTTAATGTTCGCCATATTATTTTTCCCTCCCAGCATTAACATTTTTGGGGAATCGTGTGGCGTTCAATATATTTCGTTATTACTTGGGCCAGATTTTACTTCTGATGGAAACTTTCGATAATAATATTTAGCATTATCATTTTATACTTTTTTCATATGATTCCTTAATTACAAGTAAATTACACTTCCCTTTTAAATATAAAATTTTTACTTATTTTTCTGTGGAAATATATATGACGAGTATGTGTGAGAGTACAAATCTATATATATGTATACGTGCATAATATACAGAACATGTTTTATAGCCTTTAAATTGTTTAATTTCACTTGAGAGTTTTTAATTTTTAAATGCTGTTCAATAATTTAATCTGTAGCTGTTTAATAAACCACATATACAAAAAATGTTATTGCATTTCAGTTTGCCTTTGCACTGTTAGATATTTTATTTGTGAATCTTATTTTATCATCTCATTTCAGTATACAAAAATTTAAAAAAATTGTGATTAAATTTAAATAAATATTACAAAATAAAGAAATATTTAATTTGATTATCATTTTAAATACTTATAGTATATTTCGTTATATTCACTTGTAGATTTATTTTAAACTTGGATGTCATTAAGTTTGGTTTCTTAATTTTGTATTTATATATATTTAATATCTATAATTTTTTTAAATATATATAATACAATCTCATTGTGTATTCAAAATTTTCAAAATCCTGTAATATTAGGTTTTATATTTTTATTATAATGTTTTAAGTTGAACTGGCTTAACATACCATTTGTGTTTAAAAATAATTTTACTTATATTATTAACGCTGTTCATCATAATGATTATATAGTTATTTATACATTGAAATGAAATGAGCAGTGTATAAAAGATTATGTTTGGTCATTATCAACTGATTCTTGAGAAACGTTTATTATTAGAAATGATTTTATGGTGAATACACATTTAAAATCAATAAAATTTCAATTATTCGTCATTGTATATTTTTCACATCATTAATAAATTCAATTAGGGAATAAATACATGTGTATATTTAAAATGATACGTTGTTTTCTGTATTTGTAAAATATGAGGAGTATAAATGAGTGTATCGATATAAATATTAAGCTCTTGTAACTTATCAAAGTATCTGCGTTAATTTTTCTTGAAAATAATATTTAAATTAAATAATATTATTTTGTCATAAAATAGATTAGAGTATTATGTTATATATTTCGTAAATGCAGAATAAATGATGTGACTTAATTAACTACTGCATGTTATCATCATTTACCATAATAGTAATACAGGGATTTTATGGTTTTATTTAAAATGCATGTTTTTAATAATTACGTCTTTATATGCCTAGAAAAATACTTAGCCAAAAAAGTAAGATAGACAAATTATTAATAGAATTGATAATTTCAATAAGAATACTTTATATTTATGCACTATTAATGGAGTATACAATAGATATTTCTAATGAAATTATATGTCTCTCAAACAAAAATAAAATAATTTTTAAAATGAATTTTTCTTTCCCTTATTTCTATATGCGGTAATTATCTACTCGAATTTGAAAATTCATTTTTAAAGCTTTTCTGTTAAAATAAGGACTATATTTAAAATTAATATTAGTTATAATTAATGCATCTAATTGAAATTGTATTACATAAAAATATAAAGAGTGGCAAACTTATAGATATTTAAAATATTCTTTTGATATTTAAAATGTGAAATAACTGTTTTTCTTCCATACGTTTGAATGAGTTTTGAATATTCGGAAATTTGGAACATTAAATGAATTTCAATCTACACATTTTAAAGTATTAAAACTTCTTTCAAATATTTACGATAGATAAACAAACTAATGATGACTATTGAAACATTTTATAACATATTAAGCTGTACCAAAAAATAAAATTATTTGTTGAGTAATGATCTTATTCAGATTAAATTACGAATCAATTTTGGAAATATTTTGTTGAAAATTTTTGCCCATATAATGTATTTTTCTATTGATAGATTACTACATTAAAATAGCGTTATCTTG
Source organism: Ceratosolen solmsi marchali (assembly GCF_000503995.2). Lineage (NCBI taxonomy): Eukaryota > Metazoa > Arthropoda > Insecta > Hymenoptera > Agaonidae > Ceratosolen > Ceratosolen solmsi. The sequence goes on from NW_011948446.1 coordinate 1,163,631, forward strand.
GTTTCCGAATATTGTTTTCTTTGTGATTAAAATAGTTAAAATAATTTGGATATTTTTTTAGCTATAAATAAATTGAGTAGTAATAATTCATCGAAAAGGCATTCGTCTCTTTAATAATATTCTTTTATTATGCTGGATTTTTAAACTTGATCAATCATTTTAAATATTAAAAAAATAAAAATTTATGATACATTGAATGTGGGACATTAATAAAATTTCGTAGATTCTTTCATTGTTGAATATAAAAATTTTAATTTTAATTGTGTATACTAGTTGCAATTTTCCTTTCAATATTTCATTTACTCAACCTTTTCATTATCAAAGTATAATCAGAGAAACTATTTATATATTAAAACTGTTTAAGATACAACTGACTTGAATTGTAGATAAACAAAGCACAGCACATATTTGTTTATTCTAAACTACTTGAAATGTTCATATAAATTCCATTTCATAAAATATGTGGAATACATAATACATAGTATTTTATTTTAAATATTAAACTTGAACATCACGTATGCAAGGTTCACTCACTTTTAATAAATAAATTCTTTTTTTACATAAAAAAATTGAATAAGACTTATGATACAAAAGTAATTTTCATAATTTTAAGTCTAATGTAGGTATAGTAAATACATTATTTTTATTATTTTAAATTATTCTAACTCTATGTAAACTATATATATATATATATATATATATATATATATATATAAAGAGAGAGAGAGAGACAGAGAGAGAGAGAGAGAGACAGAGAGAGAGAGAGAGAGAGAGACAGACATCCTTTATCTTTTCTGCGTGGCATTAGAAAGGTTTGGGCTCTAGTTGTGCTGTTGATGCGTGAGCCTCAGCGTTTCCGAGGAATTTATGAGTTCCGTAAGACATATGTGTGTTGTCACGCAAGCGCAGAGGGTCGAATGTGGGGTTATACATTCGTTGAGAGCTGCAAATAAGATGCTAAAGTCGATGAAGACTCATCCATAAGTACTGAATTCCCATTCTTATGCCGGGAATTTCCAGCTACGTGAGCCGCCTGCACGTGCAGCTGAGCTTCGAGTCTTTTCAATATTATTCTGAATTTCTGAATTATTTCTGGCTACGGACGAATGTACGGGTCACCTAACCACTTAAATATGCAAACGCACAGACAGCGATGTGTCGTTTTGGAGTAGGTGAATTATCGGTTTAAAAGTTCTTTTTTTCAAGTATTTTAGCTTTGTGTATGAGTTTGTATATTTTTATAAAATATTTATAAAATCATTCATTCCGTATTTTCTCACAGACTACCGTAATTTTAATAAAGCACGCAATTAATTATATTTGTGCAAATGCACATGAAAATTCCTTATCTCTAATTTCAAAATAATGCATTCAGATTTTTTTTACCAATTATGGAGTCATACTGATATAATGGAAATTATCATTTTTATTTTGACATATCAACTATACTGAAGAATATGTCGATTTTCTGCCTAAATCTGGATATATATAAAGAGTCTTCTGCTGAATTACATAAAAAAATAAATAATAATTATTGTTTTAGAAATTATAAATTTTATGTTTTGTTAGTAAAGTAAAAAATTCATTTTCTAAATATATCTATTTAAAAATTTATTATTATTCTATGTTTAGTATATAAATTAAATTAAATTTTATATATTGAATTTATAAAATTTTAATTTAGAATTAAAAAAAAAATTTAATTTAGCATCCACCCTAATATTTTCGAACATTATATGCATCAATTTTGCTGAATAATTACTAGTAAGCTTACTACTGCTAAAATATTACAAAGCTAGCTTGTAACAATTTTGAGATTTCTTTTCTTATTTATTCATTACTTATCTTTATTATTTTCTCTCTTTAAAATTATTTTAGGAAACTACTTTACTAGATTAAGCATGTAAACAAATTTTTTATCGATATTATAATTATTTATTAGTAAAAAATGATCAACCCTGTCATTAGTCTCCCTCAATTATTCATGGTTATTTATTAAATGTTGTATCCAATATTTTAGATTTAAAAATATATAAATAATATGGATATACATAATTCTTATTAATGAATATCAACATCTCTTATCTTATCTTTATAAACTTAATTGAATTTACTATGAATACAGCAAACATTATGAAAGTTTTTTAATTAGATTTGATATTTTGTTTAATTAGATATAAATTCATTAAAAACTATTTTGTCTTTTAAGTGAAAGATGAACGGGCATAATTATCGCATTTCTTGTTTATGAAATCATCTGACAGTTTCTTTGCCGATATCTATAAGTCTTAATCCATGCAATGCTTGCATTTTCTCTTCTTCTATTAATTCTTAAGTATGAAAGATGAATATGGCACTCGAACAGTATGCGAATAATTAGATAATAAACATATAATCACAGGTTTATTATGGCCTCGATGAGTTACTTAGTCACCTTCTACATAATTTATAAGTGAACTACTTTAATATTTAATCATTCTATTTAAAATTTTTCAGACGCAACCTCTTACGGACGATCATTTAAAAATATTTTGTTATTTTTAAATTAAATAATGATATAAAAAGTATATAACTATCATACTCAAACTTCTATGTAATGTTTTTAACAAACCAAACTAGATTAAATTTGAGAATATCCTAGATTATAGCAATTTGTCGATTGTGCCTTAGTTTATGGAATTAATACCTTTTATACATTGTTATAATACTATTATAAAGGAAGCACTGAAAAATTTTATATATAAATTTAAATATTTGTTATATATGAATATGAATTATTTTATATTATATATTATACATTATTTTCTATAGATTGTGCTTATTTTATAATTGAATATAGAAGTACGAATATAAAAATATATTCTGTAATTTTTATAATTTCACGACCTTTAATCTTATTAGTATATATTAGTATAGTTTAATATATATGATAGATAATAAAATATTATAAACAAAAGAGTAGTTGAAATGATTAGATAGAAATTATACGAACATTTAACCTTGACAGACACTAATTCAGAAATATATTAAATAAATTTAATTACAGATAAGCCTATGTGCGCAAGAATCAAATGACATTCGAATGAAAATATACTCGATATTTTTGTTATCCCTTATGTCTATATAATTAATGCAATTTAATAAAATGATTACAAAGCCTCAATTATCTACATTAGGTTACATAATTTATCCATGTTATTTGCAGATGAATAGTCAAGACAATAAACCGTAATTGAGTGTACAAAAACAGTTATATTACAATCTTACGTGTTTATAAATATCATAACTTAATATATTATTCTCAACTAATATGAATGTGAAACACAAAATAATAAAGATAATTTTCTATTCAAAGGAATTTTAGTGTACATAATTATTGCTAAAAATATTTCATTACCATCTATTCAAATACAGTATATTGTATCTTACATAAGTAATATTATTTTAACAAATATATAAAAAAACATACTTATTTAATAGATAACGGACCTTTTTTAATATTGAAATATTACACATACATTAACAACATTTTATTTCTATAACAAAACTATAGTTTAATTTTCTTACATACAATATTAATTAATTTTCTTAAGTTATTTAAATATATATATATATATATATATATATATATATATATATATATATATATATCCATGCATTATTATAGTAGCCATATTTTATTTGGTATCAATATTTTTATGTATTTTTAGTTCTACATATTAACAATATTTTTAATTCATATTTACTTTTATATAAGCTTTAAAGTTAATGTTAGTAATGTATAATTAATTTAAAAATTTTCTTTTTCATTCATATTGACATTGAAATTTTAATTGAGTTTAAATATTTATTAAGCATATAACTTTAGAAATTTAGTTTTAAAAAGTTAAAAAATCAACCAACAACCTGAAACCACAAAAAATTGAATCAACCGCAGAGAATAAAATAAAAAAATTAGTTGCATCTTTTTTTTATCATTTGCTATTTAAAAACTACGTCATTCTTATTCTTATAATTTTTACATTATCTTCCAAAAGAGTGATTCTTAGGTTATTGATAAGTATTAATTTTGTAACCAATTTTGAAAAATGAAATAGAAGTTACTATATTACAATCAATGTTTTTGGGTAAAAATAGATATTAAAAGTTTATTACTTTAATTGGTGTTATTTAATAGATCTAAAATAAAATTAATGGCAAATATTTATTATTTGTAACACCTAGAAAATTCAATACTCCCATTAAAATGTATTTTATATAAAAATATAATAATCAATTTTAAATATTATTTTGAATAATCTTTATTTTTAATATTAAATAATTATATCAGAAATAAAATTTTTAATATTTTACATATTTTTAATTAACTGTTATTATTAGAATGAGAATTATTGAATAATGAAGAAATATTAATTTAAAAGATATTATTAAAAATCTGACTCTCCAGGAAACTTATCTCGATTTTAATTTATGAATTATAATTTATATTATTTTCATTATCTTAATAATAAAGCAAAAACTATCTTTAAAGATGATAAACTTTTTAAAAAGCGATAAAAAATACGGTTATTTATAATTTAAATTTGAAAATATCGAATATTTTTGAAATAATTTAAATTTGAAAATATGAGATTTACTTAAAAAATAATTACTCGCACTTCAAAATAAGGCTTACGGTTTCAATTAATTTTATCTTCTATGAATTAAGTTTTATGATGTTTTGCTTTGGGTTTTAAAATACAAATTTAAAAGAAATTCGTAATATTATATTGAAAATGAACTATAATTGTTGAATTATTAAAATTTTAAAAGAGTGTAAATACTTAAATATAGAAGGGTTAAATATTATTTTTATTTATTAGAATGGCTCTGAATTCATAAGACAACGTATTAATTTTATTTAATTATATAAAATACAGAAAAATTCATTAAAATTTTCTCTACCATATGTATATCTTGCATATTCATAAATAATGAAAATTCGTTCGATTCTTCCGTTTTTATTGACAAATATCTTTTGATTTGTCACATTAAATATCTTAAATTTTGCTTATTAAATCCCATGAGTTTCGACATTTATTAATGAATAATTGTTTTCAATGAATAAACGCTATAATGAATAAATGTCTTCAATGAATAAACGTTTTAATGAATAAATTTTTGTATTAAAGAAAGAAAATTATATTTTCTTTGTTGGCCATCTGTTAGAAATATAGTTGTGACTGAGCATTATTTTTATCGTGATATTCCAGGATCAGGAGGGGATCTCGTATCTTCAATGCAGAATGTGTCAACAGCATTTACAGCGCCGTGTTATATGCATTTCGAAAAGTACGCATTTGCTTACTTTTTTTGCAAATTACTTGACACTTCTGTATAATAATGTATTTATAAAAAAATATTGCGTTTCTTTTAACAACAATGGAGATTTTCTTTTTTACTCGTAATGATGTATTTTTTTTTTGTTCTACGTGTAAAGCTTAGGAAGTGCTAAAGTATTATTGTTAAAGTCATCGTAGGATAATTAGAATTGTGGCAGGCTATCGTTACCGATCATCCTATTTACTTTGTATATGAAATAAATCTTAATTTTTTATTTTACAATATGAATTTGTTAACTTAATTTTGCCTCATAATATATTTATTAGTATATATAATTATCAAAATTGTTGTCTAATTTTTCTTGTGACCTTAAGTTTGTCTATGATATTGTTTTACATGTAGATAGAAAATTAATTTGTCGGGTTAAAAAAGTTTATTTAAATATATAAAAATATTTTGCATTTAATATATAAATATACGTATTAAAATATACTGTTTATAATATGTACTGTTTATTTATGAACATTAAAGACATAATTTATTAATCATATAATTTTTCGTAAAATACAAAATTAATTGTATTCACAAAATATACAAATCGTTTTCGTCAAAGAATTTTGAATATCATTTTTATTGTATTTAACCTATTATAGTGAATTAATTTTTGAAAATCTATCTAACGTAAATTTTTTTATCTAAAATCTTATAGTGTTAATATTGTAAAATGTATTTAAATGATTGAATTTGATGTATGTATTTGTAAAATGAAAAAAATTTCGAAATATGATAATTATTCAAATTTAATTATTCTCCGTGAAGAAATAACAATAGTATAAACAAATTAAATATTTGTCTGCAAAATAAGATTCAAATTAATAGGGGCGCCAATTAAAATAAGATACATTTAACTGTCGTAGCGACGCACTTGATTTGTAAGAGTAAGATTAATATTTTGCAATACCACGGTTATTACAAAATCACTAGTGCAATAAGCACGAGGTCCAACATAATCAAATGAATGGAAATTCTTGATAGAAATATTTCTTATTATTTTTTATTTTTACTTAAGCTTGAATGATCATTATTAAACAATAAAATTATTAAAATCATTTCGGAATGCTAGCTTCTTTAAAATATGTAAACATATTATTACCGTTCATCGTAATACTATAATATTATAAAGTTTACTTTTACATATATATTATATAAATATATTTTATGATCGATATTATGAATATTGTATTTATAAAATAGAAATTATACCAATTATGTAAAATTGATATTATATAATTTTGAATACTCTATAATGGTTATTCGATTTAAGAACAATTATTTTAATTTACAAAGTTATCATATTTTCACTATAAATATATATTTCATATTATTTTAATAATAAATTAAATAAACAATATTAAACTCATAGAACCTTTTAATTTAGCGAGTAATTATTAAAGATGTGCTAATGTCTTATGTAATTACTTTTGCTGTTTTTAAATCTCTTTACAAGAAATATAAATGCATGAAATCTAAGTTGGAAAGTAATCTACATTGATAACATTTAATATAATTTCCATAAATACACCAACTCAAATAATTAGTTTTATTATAATTTTATGAGATGTCATTAAAAGATTTTGCATGTTTTTGATTTTTTAAAATGAAATACATTTTAAATATAATATTCAATTATGAAAATCATAGTAAATTAATATAACAGTTTATAAATATATTTATTAAGAATTAAATACATATATTTGAAACCTATTTTTCTAATATTTATACATAATACTTATATTTACACCTATTTAAATTATACTATTAGTAATAATATAAATTGAACTTTATAAATGTATACAGAAAATACTTGGGATCATTGCTTTTCTGCATTCATATGAAAAGTCTTTTTTTCATTTATTTTACCAAATCAATAAACTATTTTAGTATAAAAAATTGAAAAAAAATTCATTTCATATACGTTATAATTTAGAAAACCAAACAAATTGTACACATAATTCATTAAAACACAATATTTACTAAGAACATTTATAATTTTTAATACTATTAAAGTTCAAAATTTGGCGCTTAATTATTTATTTAATGTTCTGTATGTAATTATATAAATATAATTGAAAGTATATATTTATATAGTTTTCAAATAAAGTTTTATTTTTCAAATATAATTTTCAAACTTATTTAAAAATCAAATTTCTGTTAAAACTGCATATCCTTATGTAACGTTAGATGAATTTTAACAAAAATTTAAAAATTTTATAATATACGAATAATTAACACAAACATTTTCACTATATTTACTATCGGAAAAGACATTGTTTGTGAAAAGAATGTTTTGAAATTGTTTACACTTGTCTCAATCGATAACAATGTAAGCTATAGAACTCAATATATGGAATGAATTTTTTATAATTAAAAAATTAGAAATATGTTTGTAAGAAAATATGAATACTAAAACCTTTAAAAATATGCGAAAATTTCAGCTTTATTAAAAATTACTTAAGGCAATGAATTTTATTCGTCATTTACTGGTGGGTGTATATATAAAAATTTGATGTCATTATAAAGTATTAATTATTATCCTTATAAATTTTGATAAAGTTAATTTTTAGTAATTAATCAGCTTTTATTAATATATATTCAATGAAAAGTTCAATCATTATTTTCTGTTGTATTAAAAAAAAAAACTAAAATATTTATTGTAACTAGACTAATTCATTGTGAATGATGAATTTATTGTTTTCTAAATCTTGTTACTTATTGTAATTATTATAGAACAAAGTTAATCTATTATTAATTTCTCACATTAATTTTATTATATAAATAATTAATCTAATTTATACATATTTTCATATTTAAGACTAGTTTCTCATTAGCTTATTGTACGAGCAAAATAATAAATTAAAAGCAATGAAATTGTATATATTTGCAAAGTAAAACTATGACATACTTATTTTTCATAGCATTATGAGTTATTTTTTATTATTAATGATTTTTATTTTTTAATATATTATACTAATAACAATCATATGATATTAAAAAATTACTTTTTTACATCCATTATAAAAATGAATATTCATAGTTCTTTAATGTATCGTCGTCTGATAAATATATGCTCTATTAGAGTAAGGCAATATATCGCAATATTTTTATAGTACAAATAAAGTTGTCCTTATATATTTGATAAAACCTTAATTTATATGAGTTTTCGTAAGTTGAGCATATTGCAAACTTGTACAATAATCATATTTAGTAAATTATACAATTACGAAAATTTTTCTTTAATCTGTAGGGAGTGATATTTATCTGTTAACAATAAATTAATATAATAATTCTTTTCTATATATTATATAATGCTAAATTTCATTGAATGTAAGTGATATGCGAATGTACATAATTATTGTTTAATTGAAATCGTCCATCTAGTCACTATTGCTTCATTCTTCAGAAATAACGAATATTACAGCATATATAAAATTTTAGATAATTGATAGAAAAGTAAATTTTTAAATAAGATTGAATGGATGTTTCACGCAGTCATATGGATGTCATTTGGCTTGTGCAACGATCAGTCATGGTATTTTATTCGTTAAAGAATATTGTAAAAAATAATAAAATATAGATCTGATAAGATTCATTCTATTAGTCAAGAATATAGATAGCATCTATAATATAATATTTCTATAAGTGAATCTTATTATGACAAGAATAAATTACAAAACAAATTTCAAGATGTTTCATAGAAAATATTTATGTAAATAAGTTAGGAATTGCACTATCTTATTTTAAATTAACTACAAATATCAATCAATTTATTAAATTGATTAGATTAATTAGAAATATCAAACTCGTGACTTAAAATTTGAAACTCGATTACCTTGACACTTTTTTTTTTAGAAAATTAGCCAAGTACTGTTAAGATTTATAGAATATAAGTTTTGTACAGCTCAAGAGCCGTATTTAGAAAATATTTCTTCATATATATTTTACTGTTACTTTTGGCAGGCCGTTAATGATTTGTATATCTAAGAATAATTATTATAATTGAGAATTCAATACTCGAAATAATTTATTCAATTTCATAGAGTTTGAAAACCTCTGTAATCATTACTTTTTTTTGGACTGATAGATATTTAATATTAAATGTTTTAAGTTCGAATATACTTTCTGTATATTTGACGATATTGATTGATTTAATACATCAATGAATTAATATATTAATAGTAAGTTTGCGAATAAGCCTTTTTTTTTAAATATATATAGTTTCCAAAACACTCAATAGTGGTATAAGACAATATTGTATAACAAAATTTATAAAAAATAATTTGGTAGCTTTGAAAATATTAATTAAGCTTCAAGATAATTAAAAATATATACTTTTATTATTAGCAAAAAACCATTACGATAAATAATTATTTACGTCATAATAAATTGAAGTTAATACTACAATGTTATATAATAAAAACTACGACGGTGACGTCAATTTTTAAAATAAATACAATTTTTCTTATTTTATAATGAATTAAAATTTGTCATTGATTTCGTTTATATGATTAAATAATAAATATTGATTTTATTTAATCAAAGAAAATTATATTTTTCTTAATAGGTGTTTTGGATTTCTCTTAACTATACACAGTAATTCTAAGATGTTTTATAGTCAAATTTTAGTAGAACTATTTAATATTTTTAATTGTATTAATTTAAGTAATTAAAATATTTTAATTGCAAATTTGTAATTTAGTAGAATTTTTTTTAAAAATTCAAGTATCGATATGTAATGTAAATTTAGAAATGCACATACAATTTTCAATCACTGATCACAATTGTTATGAATATAAATCCTGTTCATTCTATAATAAAATTGCAATTCAATAACAAAATTATAAATTCAATTTATTCATTAATTTTAATTCTATATCCCCTCAACTCCACGTGTTTTTCATTATCTATAAGAATTCTACACTTATTCAACTCTTAAGTAATCTTTTCTATAAAACAAAAACACAGAAGAAAATGTGATAATGGTACTTATCTAAGGATAATAGTCAATATTTATATAGAGCTTTTTTCTTTTTTTTGTAAAGTGATTCTATATTTTATATTTAAAAATTTAATTATAATATTTTAAAAATAATTTAATACATTAAATTCACATATAAATTAATAAAAATATTAATTTAATTTACTATTTCTATTTATTTTTATGTTTCATCTTCAAATCTACTGCAAAATCTGTAAATAAATATAGAACTTTATAAAAATTCTTAATGGAATTATAAAACATACGTTATTTAGAAATAGTTTGAATATTATTTTTTTTTATTATATCTAGTTTAAATTCGATTATACATTTATACAAAAATCATTTAAAACGCATTCCATTACTTTTTTTTGTGCCTTATTCAAAGTACATTAATTTAACATTTTGAAATCATTAAAATCATATTACACTTTAAAAAATTTTCTTCATTATATTAAGATATTAGTGAATTAATATATTGAGACTACTGTGCAATATGTGCAGTATTTTAATCATAAATAATGTATATCAAAATTCATGCATACACGTACCAATATAACATTATGGTCACTTATCGACATCTTCAACACATTACAATCTTATTGAGATAATAATTACTTAAATAATTTTAAATAATACTGAAAATTGTTGTATATATTTAGAATTGAATTGTATCATGATATTTTATAATTTTATATATAATGTGTATATCTCGAATTAAATTGTATTATCATATTATTAGTTCAGTTCTTAATTTAATGAACGATTGATTGATACAAAGTTCTATTATCTTGACACCTGTTTCACTGCATTTTTCATGGATTATATCATTTGTTACAATTCAGGATATAAAATATTTATAAAATATTAATCGTTGAGTAAATTTTATTTATAACGAAAACTGTTATTGAGCTGTTTTTTTTTTGTATTAAATATATCTGTTTTTAAAATATTCATCGAAAATCTTAATTTCTTAAAAAATTAAGTTAATCTTATTAATTATAATAATGTCTGATTAGATATAGTCGACTGTAAACATTTTTTCTCTGTCTAATATAGAAAATGAACGATCAATTATTTTTTTAACAAATACTGTGTAATATATTAAATCTTAATTATTACTATATCAAATTTCATTAAAAAAAAGGGATAATACCTTATTGACTGATTCAATGCGTGATATATTATTTATCTCAATTTTAAATTGAAATGATACTGTTTAAATTATTTTATTTATATAACGAGTCAAGTAATTTTTAAGCTGAAAAATGACAAGATGCAGCCAAATAATATATGGGATGAAAAAATAAAAATTCTTATACCAAATTTACCTCTGACATACTGTATAAAAAGGCATGTTTGATTTTACATAATTCAAAGAAATACCTGTTTTCTATGAATAAGGTAATAGATATTTTAAGCAAAATCAAACTCCGTTGAGCAATATGAAGATTTCCTCTTATTCTTATTCTAATAAGATAAGCATATTATCTTTTAAATAAAATTTATTCATAAGCCATCTAAAATATAAAGAAACCGGTTTAGAATTTTCGGTCTTAAATTTGTAGTTAATTTGTTGCTGTTCATACTAATTTTCACAAATTTTAATTTGTTTGGCTTTCAATTCTATGCAAATGAGGGTGCACAATGATAATTAAATTATTATCTTTTCATTTTTTAATTACTAAAATGAAAATTTTAAAAGAATTACATACGTTTTATATCCCTTCGTATCCCGTTGATGTCAACCGAGGCATCGGATTATTCAGACAAAAAAAAATGCTGCAAAATGTACGTAAGGAAATACATCTAAACTATTTGTTTATTTACTTTAGCAATAATAATAAATATAATAATAATAATATTAAATGATAATGTTGAGATTTCTGCAAAATATTTTCAGAAGGTATCAATTGTAAATAATTTGTATGATTAAAAAGTAGTTCATAGTAATATTGGTGATAGTCATCCTAAAATAGAAATTGATATTAGAATTAATAATATAAAATTTATTGTGTGATACAAAAATTAGTATTGTAATTATCTGAAGAACTAAAATAAAAAATTACAATTATATTTCAAATTTATATTTCACAGGTTATATAAATTGAAATTGAAAAGTAATTTATATTTATATAACAATTCTGTATTAAAATAGAAAGATAATTTTCTGTTTATTTTTTAAATATAATTTTTAGTTATTTTAATAATGAATATAAAAATTAAATATATCATTAATTATATTATAGAGAAAAGGAAACATTGAAAGTGTATTATTTAAAACAATCTGTAACTTCATTTTATATCTGCAAATAATCAATTCGGCATTATTTATAAATTATTATTAATTTATTACAGTAGTTATTATGGTAGATTTCTATATTTAATATAATATATAAGTGAAGCTTAAATTTAACTTACCGAATATAAGAAAATTAGTAAATTTAGATTATTATAAAAAAATTAATTTTATACTGTTATAATTGAATTTATATAAATTATCAGTGCATTAAAAATACATTGAATGAATAAATATCGAATGAAAGTTTATTTTTACATTGCAAAATTCTAAGTTATAAAAAAAGAATTATAATTGAAAAGTAAATTTAATATAATCGAAATAAGCTGATGATATTCATTTGGATTTAATCAATTTAAACGTTGATTCAATTAAATTTGTTTGAAATAATGATAAATTAAAAAGCAATTATCTCACGTATGTTTGATACTCAAGCACAATGAGACGTTAATCTTCAGATGCATACAACTCTGAACATAATTTTTTCATTTTTAGCTGTACGGAATTTTCTGAACATCAAACATTATGTGTTGAATTCTTTGACAATATAATCATATAATAATATTATAGTCAAATGTTATTTATTAGATAAAGTATCGTCAAGTATAAAGAGTTCAATTATTTTTATGATAGTTTTACATAATTTTTACATATTAATTTAATATGAAAATTATATAACTATTTATGATTTAACAATATGTAATTTTCTATTCATATTTCTATTAAGATTTTTGTAAAAAAAAAATAACATTAGGAATTATATCGACGAAATTTATCATATTCTTCATATTTTCATATTCTTTAATTAATTCAGTTTATATTCTTTCAATTAATTTTGTAAAATTTAGCTTAATACTTTGGTTTAACATACTATTATTCATTGATGCTTATATATTCTCTTAAGATGTTTCAAGTCATTGGGGTAAGTATAACGAAAGGATTTATAGATAGATCTAGACAGATAAATTGATCAGATAAATAGAACATAAGTAGACAAATAGTTAAATAGCCAAATAGAGAGACTGTGAGTGAGATGGAACGAGAGAGAGAGAGAGAGAGAGAGAGAGAGAGACATACACACACAAAATAACGGAAGGAAAGAGGGGGGTAGATTGTGCTTTCGCGAGGGTTCCCCGATTACTAAGCGCTCGACACGACAGGTGAGACCCTCGGACCTCTCCAGGCATTCCGCAGTCGCACCACATCATTTAAAGAAGGTGCGCGCATCTAGTCGCAGGAGCGGACCGATCTTAAGTGCAACATAATTGACCAATACGAGAGCGCGAGTGTATCAACGATTTTGAAGCGCCCGATGTCGACTCTGCACCAGCATCAACAGCAGCAGGTTCAGTTTCATCGGCGGGTCCGTTCCCGATAGTCCACACACGCAGGTGCATCACCCAAACTTTTAACCTACACTATCTGCACGGCTACGAGGTAATTTTCGAGGAGAATCAAGTACTTAAGATCATTATCCGTACGCAGATATGATGCAGGGAAGAGAATCATTGTCAATATCGGGAAAAGTTATTTCGTAACGTGTTTCCGACTTTCGCTTGTTTTCCGTATGCGCCCGGCTTAGTACTAATTAAACATTATTCGTTGTCGATGTAAGTCGTCAACACGTGACATATTTTTACGAATGCGGTTCCAATGCGATTTGGCAATCTTTCATGTTTAACTTCCATGATAAATTTTCACAATACGCATGTAGATACAAGCGAGGAGAGGGAAATGATTTAGTAACCATTGCTTTCCATTTTGGATCATATTTAGGTTTATACAGAATATGATTTCGTATTAATAAAAAAAATGAGGGGTAATCACAGCTAATTAATAATTAGCTGATTTCTTCTTCGATCAGCCGAATGAAAATTGATTTTTGGGCTTACGGATGAATCGATTTCCTACACTGAAATCAATAATTTATAACGATGAATTGAAAAATTCCTTAAAAACATTCTTCCTATAATTTGTCATCCATTCATTAACAATATAAAGAAAAGGATTCTTTAAGGGGCAACGTTTTATTTAGCAAACATTTTATTGATTATATTATATGATATATAGTTTTTCATCGTAAAAATAATATGACTATTAAAACTATTTAAAAATTTTCAAAATGCTTTCTAGCAATTATCATTTTATATTGCGTTTCTAATAAAATAATAATAACTTATAGTGGAAAATTTTTATTTTATTTATTTCTCTTAGCGTATAATTTTCTTTGTATCTATTAATATTTTGTATACCTTTATCGGCTAATACAAAAATTAAACTACTGTTCTTTCAAATAAAAGGGAACATTTCAATCTTAGTTAAAATAATATTATCTTCATTTTTAATATTCTCTGAAATATTAAAATTATTAATATATATAATTTAAAATTAAATATAATTTTTAATTGAATAATTTAATCTATCCATATTTTTATTGAAAATATATTAAAATGTGTTTTAGCACAAAATACATGATTATAATAAATAATACATTAAATTTTATTAATATTTATTAATTATAAGATAAGATTCTTTAATTCCCAGTTTCTGTTGAAAAACTGTAATTAAATTCATTCATTACTCATCAATTTAAATTATTATTCATATAACTTATGCCATTGTCTATATGAATTTTTCAAATTTATTACAAAAACAAACATTTATGTTTTCTTAGATCATGTGCTTACTCTATACTTATTATAAAAATTAATACATGATACTATAAATATTTATATTTTATTTTAATATTCAATAAATAAAGTCTCAAATATTACATACTTACTAATGTTGACTTTAAAACTTAAGTCGTTTCAACGTTATAGATGATTTTTATTTGGTTTCAATAACATCTAAATCCATTATTTCTTCAATTTTATAAGATTATAATCGCATTTATTAAAAAAAAAAAGTTTATTAATAGTTTTGTAATTTAAATATTTAGAAAATGCTATTTATTCTATCACTTTGTATTCAATTAAAATCTACGCATAATTATTAATTACATTTTAGCATTTTTATATGTGTCACATACATATTCTTAAGACAGAAAGATATGTTATAGTATTTTATATAAATACATGAAAATTTAACTTATATTTTTTATGTACACAAAGTTACAGAAATATTTCATTGTAATTAGATGATGTATTACTAAACGTTAAATTATAAATATGCATGTTATTTTTTATTATTAACAAAAATTAATTTATTTAATTTTAAAATCGTATTAATTATTTTAGTAGATATGAATGTTCAGAAAAATAACATTTGTATGTAGATAAATAATGAATGAAAATACAATTTTCCTCATAATAATGGCTAGAATAATAATAATAATTAATTTCTGTGATACGGTATCTTAAGTAAAATAAGAATGTTTAAACGTATGTAAAATAATTTTTGAGAAAAATTTATTACGAAATTTTATCTTTCAATCTTCTTTATTTACCAGTTCGTAATCATTTCAAATAAATAATAAAATTTTAACTTTCCAAATTTATTTATATTATTTATTATATATTATTTATATAATAAAAATATACTTAAAAAAAATAATAATCACAATAACATTTCAGTATGTAATATTTGATAAATAATATGTATCTATATAAAATACAAACTTGCCTAATGTTCATTTATTTTACTACTTAAAATGTATAAAATATTCATTATTCTTGTTTTATAAAGTAGAATCATTGTTTAAATTTAGTTACCTCGAAAAAATTGTTTTATTATTCATACGTATATTTTCTACATTATCTACATTACAACAATAAATAATATAAATAATTATGGAAGAATTGTTAAAATGATAAAAAAAAATTGAGAATAAAATTTTATACGATGACTAGGTATGAGCATTATGGCAATTTATTATTGTTTATCAAATCCTGAAAAACTCTTATAAAACAATTAATAAGCGAATAAAAGATTATTAACGAACATTAGCTGTAATAAAATTTAATTACCCGAAGAATCGAATTTTTTTAAAAGAAGTTAGTGACTAATTTTATTCAAAATCATAAAAATAAATTACATGAAAGATCGTAAGTTAGTACCATTTATTTGAAAATTAAATAAAGAGCGTAATGCATGTATGTAATGTTGTTTAATTTAAAAGTAAAAATTGCTCGGTAACGCGTTGCGCGATTTCTTAGTCAACGTGCTCTACACGTATAGCTAGTTGAGGAAGTTAAAAAAATTTCCCGGTAGAGGCACAAAGGAGCTTCATATTAGACGACGCGTTTCCTTCTACAGAATAAGCGAGGATGGGGGCCTTTTTGGGCCACGCAACGATTTTACTTCTTTGGTTGGCCCGACTAACCTTGGCTGTGAAGTCCGTGGATGTCCTAAGTGGTGGTATCGCAACTGGCATACAGGAGGAAGAGATCCTGCGCGTTCTTGCTCAGAATAAGACCGACAGATCTGATAATTTCACTTTCATCGAGCTCATTGGCAGCGTGTCCCACCAATATAACAACAGCCTTAACACGGACGAGATACAAAGCTATGTGACAAACGATAAGCGTACCACGAATCCTTATTATGGTGAGTCTTGCCGTACAGTAAAATTGACTTTCTGTTCACATCCATTAGAATTCATCGAATCTTAAGAAAAGTGCCGTTTTTATCTCATCACGAAATTAAAGAAACTCTAATTTTCATTCTGTCACTGTTAATTTTCTGAATGCAGCTTCAAAATTACAAAACAAAATTGAAATTTATAAATTAGTGTATACACCAATAATGAAGTATATAATGTTCATAAAATCTAATGTATAGTGTACCATACACGTTATTTTTTTTTTGTTTTTATTTTACACTTATTAATTATGTGACTATGCAATATCTGTAATCATATTTATTCTCTGATTTATTAATTCTATAATTCTGTAACTAATAATACTTATATTGAATGTCATAAGTAATAATTATTTATTGGATATTATAATAAATATTTATTAGTCAAAAAACTTCATAAATTATTATTATATTTTTAAATTTTGTTTTATTTGCTTAAATTCAAGAACTCAACTTCTCAACTTCTCGAACCATGATAATTTTAAAACGAACAAATTAATCATAATATTTTTTATTGAAAAATAAAGGAATAATAATATTTTTTTCACATAAAAATTAAATTTAAATATAGATAGACCAAATAAAAATATAAATATAACACATGAAAATATTGATATAAAAAATTGAAATATAGATGTAAAAAATTGGAATATAGATTAAAATAATTATATGTACCTATTAAATTCAATTTAGTATTGAGCGTAATTAATTTTAGATTGTATTTAAATCATCAAGTTTTTATGTTGTTTTTAAAGCATTTCATTTTCCTCATCAAAACCTTTTTTATTAATTTATTGTTGCAGTCTTAAGACATTAGATCATGCATTTTGCGTAACTCAAAAAAATATTTAGTGTAATTAAACAGATTATTTAACAATTGATGAATGGATAGTAGTAAATCATTACTTTCAATCTAAAATCAACACGTGAATGTTGTGATTAATTGGGGGTTAAAAAAACTTCGACAGAAATAAGTGCTACTTCAAGATTGCTATTGGCATTATGACCTTCAGCCTCTCTTGACTTACTACTTCGATTAACATAGATATTTATATTTCAATAATTTCATTAGGTAATACAATAGAAATATAATTTAGTTTTATAATGTTAACAAGTTTCATGAAATGTAGATTTCTACTTAAACTTCTTTAATAATGTCTACAATAATAAAGTATAACGATAAAGTTATCCATTATTTTAATATATTTAATAAATAATTTAATATAATTTATTTATAGATTTAAATACATATATAAAAATTATTACTATTTACCTGGGCATTACAATAATTATAATTACAACTAATATGTATTAAAGATACATTTGATTTAATTTAAATACATATTTTACTATATATTTATGCATAAATTAATTAATATATTATTGCAGTAAAAAATTAATATAGGAGCAGTGTATAATATTTTTAATTTTTGGTTAATTTCTAGCTTCTTCTCATTTGTTTTTAGATATTTAAAACATTTAAAGTTATAAAATAATTGTGTATTTATTGATCTATTTGGTATTATAACGTAAAAAGTAAATAAAAACAGAGTAATGGTATTATATTTTATATTAATTAAAATTATTTGAACATATATAAGTAATAAAAATGAATCAGATTAAAATATAAAATGTACATACGTATTAGCTAATTCGGTGTCTTTAGGGTCTATGAGCTTCTTTTTTGTCTCCGCTTTAACATTTTACATTAACTGCCAATATTGACACATCCATTATCGTTTCATTATTTAGAATTCAGCACACTGTCATTTATTCATTATGCTGCTAATAAAATATGAATGCAAAATAGGAATATAAAAAATCTAAAAAATATTACATGGCAAAAATCCTACATTGATTTGAATTTTGAAATTTTGTAATATGCTTTCAAACATTTACATAAATTATACTATGAGGTGTATCAATATTTGTTATAAACAAAATTTTAACTTAAGGTATATTGCTAATGTTATTATTCAATATAAAGAAAGATTAAATATTTTCAATATTAATTGTATTATTGTGTATATTTTAAAATTTTTAATTTGACTGAAACTGTTTATATTTCTAATAGCTAAATAAGAAAATATTCTTTATATTATTATTGAAAATAATTAATAAAGCAAATATTATTCTAAATCTTCATTTTTTAAATCTAATATTAAAACCATAAAGGAATCATTTTTAAATTTCATGAACCAACGAGAACAAAATTATAATGAGTATTTAAAAGTATTTAATGAAGTTTTTTTAAAATTTTCTAGAAATTTAATTTAATTTTGTACATTACCACAAAAAGTATTGTGCACTAAATGATAAATCACTAAAATAATGTTAATTGAATGTGTAACTTTCAAAATATCATATTAAATTAATTATGATAATTAATGTGCTTGTATTATAACAAATTATATTACTGGCACATTATTTAATCTTTTTTTTTTTAAACTTGACAAAGGCTATAAATTAAATTTAAATAGCACAGTACCTATAATTTGTTAATTATTATTTTTAATAAGGTATCAGATATCAGTATAAGAATATAAGGCTGGTTTAATGAGTCATAGAATTTTATCTAGAGATATGTTGCTTATTGCACATATACGGGCTTCTAGTTGTTATTACTTATTTAATTTCATTTATATGTAACATTTCTTTACTAAATATTTTTTACTAAATCAGTTGCCATTATTTTACAAAATGTGTATTAATAAATGTTATATTTGCATTTGTTGATTAATATTTGCGTAAAATGAATACGATATCCGATCAATTAGTTTCAACTGCAAATGGTGAATTTTTGTTGTCTTAGCTCACAAATTGTAAGGTGATATATTATTTTTATGCAAAGACTCAACATTCAAACTCAATCTCATTATTCAATTTTAAACTTGAATTTTTTAAGTAATAATGTGCAGTATTACCTTCCTGATTGACGAATATTCATTCAAAATATTTTCTGCATGTATAAGTTTTATTATAATCGTTACATAAAAATGAACAAGATCCAACTTAAAATTAGCGACATATATA
This sequence comes from Ceratosolen solmsi marchali, assembly GCF_000503995.2. NCBI lineage: Eukaryota > Metazoa > Arthropoda > Insecta > Hymenoptera > Agaonidae > Ceratosolen > Ceratosolen solmsi. The sequence goes on from NW_011948446.1 coordinate 1,183,901, forward strand.
AATGTACAAATTAATATAAAATATTATACATAAATATTTAATTATATTTACTTATTTATTGCATATTTATTTTATTCAGTAATAGGGTCAAACAAGAATCAAAAATTCAAAAATTCAAAAATTATTTTTTAACCTTTTTTATCATACTTTTTAACCATTTCTTATACAGTATAAAATGACAGTTTAACAAAATTAATTAAAAAGTGCACGTTAAAATAATTAAAATTTTGTCGTTGTTTAAAGATTTAAATGAATGTATTCATTAAGTACATTAACTAACAAAGTTAATTATATCTTACGAGACATTGTTTTAAAATGATTATTACAATGCAAAATTATATTTCATTGTCTTGTATATGATGCAATTTAATTTAATTTAATAATTATTGTTTGGATATTTTAACTATTATAAATGATGGAAGAAAGATTACTATTTAGAAAATTTTATGTCGTTGTGTAGAATGCATATTTTTTATCAAATATTATAAATGAATTATTACATTTTTTGTGCATATTTATTAGAAATTAGAAAATTACTTGATAAATTGGTGTCTGAGAAAATTAATTATTTCCCAGAAACAATTAATAATTAATAACAATGTAAAACAAAATAGTAATGTTATATGTCATTTATCAAATAAATATGATATTCAGATATGTAATTAAATATATCATATAATATTATTAAAAAATTTTAAATTATAAGTATTATTCGATTTAAAATATTTTTTATATTATTTGTGATTTTACAGTTTCCAACCACTTTTTATAAATACACAATCATGTAAATGCATCTATATAAAATAGTAGAGTGTGTGAATGGCCAGCGAGACTATCCGTTATTATTTTGCAATAAGTAATTTTAATAATAAATACTAATTGACTTAATAATTGAAACAAATTGAAAGTTAGTTGTAATTTTATAAATCTTTTTATACATTTTTAAAAATAAAAATACGCACGAAAAGTTAAATCTTATATTTTTATTTAATAATCTAATGTATTACATATGTTTTATAGAAATTTCATTCAGCATTAAATGCATCACAGAAATATAAAAAAATATACCTTATAATATTTAGATTGTATTTAAAGTAAAAATCCTTTTAACTAGTGTGTTATAAAATTTGTCAACATGCAGATATTGCTATAATAATAATATATACTAGAAATTTTATATGATTTTTATTGATATGTAATATCTATAACTTATATACTATTATTAAAATTACTATAAGAATTGTAAGCAACAATCAATATATCATTTAATATTATTGTTATATTAAATTTTTAAAAATTGTTAAAAAAATTTTACTTTTTAAAATTTTCTAATAATAAAAACAAATTAAATATTAAGTTTACGTAAGCAACATTATAAGTAATTCAAATATAACAATAAAATTATATTTTCGTTAGACTATACAAAGAAATATTATATATTGATATTTAAGCTAAATATTTAATTATATATTCTAAAGATTAATAATCATTAATTTATAATAAACTTTAATATTAAAAATTGATTTTATAAATGGCGGAATACGATTTAATATTTTGCATTGATATTAAAAATACTTCCATAATTATGCGTTGTATCATTAAAGATGATAAAATATTATGTATGAGCGTTCATATACGGGCATAGAAATTTAGTTGTACTTAAATAAAATGATAATTAAGAAATATAAGCCAATTTGTTACAGATGTATTAACAAACTTTTTTGGAATATTTAAAAAAACTTATTATCGTAGTGAAGAAAATGTAAAAGACAAAAATAGGTTTATTAAATTCTTCAACTTTTACTTGTGGCCTATTTACATATATTAATTCTAAGAAACTTCTACTGAAAAGTAATTTTCATCATATTTTGTAATTTGAATTTTGAATGATTATTTTAATACTGTCGTCACATTACATAAAAGGAGATTTTGTTGACGTTATATTTTGACAATTTTATTATATCATGAATGACTGACCTGATTTTACTTTCATAAATTTATGTTTGTGTTCATGAGAATAGTCGAATAGTTTTTAATAATGAATTTTTTGAGATATGTCATTATAAAATCCCAAACAATTATTATTTTAAGAATAAAAAAGGAATATTTACATATTAATTGAATACAAAATTTCATTGTTGAAAATGTGTATATCCTACTATATTTCTGTATTTTATAATATGTTAATAATAGAAGATGTGACAAGATTATTTTTACGATTGTAAATACATATTAACAATTACATACAAATTTACTGTTGTATATATAAATTTACGATTGTTTATACAAATTCACGATTGCATGCACATAACAAAAAATACATAAAGAATATGATTTTATTATTGTATAGAAACAAGCAATTGTTTGTTATTATAATTATCTGCCAACATTAGATGCAGTTTTTGCATTTATGTAAAATGATAAAGATTAAATATAATTATTTATATTTCAATGTAATTAGATTTAAAAGGACATTTATATGATGTTAATTTCCAGTCAAATAACTTGTATGTATATAATCTTATATAATAGCGTTTACAATATGTAATTGTTACATAAATAACAGATTTATCAGCATATTTGTTTTATAGATACTTTGGTTCGAGGAATATATTTTTAATTTATTCTCACTTCGTTGTGCTTGTTATTATTATTATTATTTTTGTTATTTTTTTAAAAATAAATATAACACCTTTTACTAATTATTTCAAACACTTGTAGATTTGAATATTTATTTTACACTTCATCAAAGTATTTAATCTTGTATTATAATTATTATATAATAACACGAGATTCTTTTATATATCCTATCAACATAATATTGGATTTATACATCTACGTAGGGATTAAAAATGCATTACCGGGGATTAAAAATTAATAATAAATTAAGTGCTATGTGTAAATAAAATATAGAATTACATTTAGAGAATTACATTACAAATAGAGAAATACATTTCTTTATTTAACTTGAGTATATCATAAAGAGTTCAATTTCGATGCTAATGCAATGTTTGTTGGCAACAAGCTTGTTGTGTACTGAATACATAAATCTAAATATATCAATAGTTCTTTTTAGAAAATGAAAGGAAGTTTCGGATTATATTATACCGTTTTCACTGTGATTAGGTAAATAACTATTATTACCATTAAAATCGGTTGTTTAAAGTAAATTTTTAAAATGATACAACATCTAGAAGTACGGTAATCCATCTATCGACAAAAATGGATTGATAATGTGAAGCTAAAGTAATGTCAGTTGCGTAGAAGCCTTTCAGAAATCTTTAAATCAATATCCATTCTTTAAAAACTTCTATCTTTGCTGTTTTTCAATATTTGAGCAATACAAATACTCGTGACGAGCTCCTCACTAGGGATGATGATCGTTGAATATAAACGTTTTCGAAACAGCTTTCGCTCGTTCTTCGCCTTTCCCGAAAACAAACGCTCTTCGGACACTCAACAATTGGGCAAGGCAATGCACATCAAGGATCCGCTCGGGTATTCATACCCTCGACAAAGCGATTGTCGTATGGTCGAGTACTAACGATCGATGGCTTTCTCGCGATTTCTGAATTCGGCTGGCGTCACTTTAATAGCAGCCACGAATGAAGTTCCCGGGCCGTCATCGGCTTCGCCACGCGACAATACGTAATTGACGAGTGTACACATAAGCACGGCCAACACGTAACCGCTTCATTAGGGATTCGCTGTGTATATGCTTTGAGGCATATCCGACAACCAGGGTGAAAGTGCTTATACGGGTAGAGGAAGCGACGCCCGCTCTCTTGTTCGGCAGCCTAATCGATTATAAATTAACTTCGCGCGTTAACGCTGCATTTCATTAATTTAAATTATTTCCTTAGGAGATTGAAAGTTTATTATTTGGTATGTGGGAACTGTTATGGCGTGTTCGTATGGTGGGTTGATGTGCGATACCCGATTTGGCGTTTTTCAGGCACACTATGTTCGTAATACGTTTTCCATTAATCTTATACCAGGATAGAAATTTCATAGTAATTATGCAATTTGTACCATTACCTTCAACATATGAATATAATGATAAGTATGAGCATTTTACAAATGCAATGATATTAATTGATGTGAAACATTAATTCCTCAGATGTTTATGGAGAGAAAATCGATCTTCAGGCTCGTAAATTTCTCCAAATTGTTCCGACTTTTGATCCTGGCGCGGGACAAGTCAGTCAAAAGTGTAGAAGACAAGCTGCCTTATTTTATGAGGAATTAAAGAAATTCAGTCTGTGGGCACTTAAAAGTAAGTTTCTAATAAATTTATTAACATTCATCTTTATTTATCTATTTTCAAGTAGTTTGTAAAATATTTTTAAATATATTTGGCGAATTTAATAAACTGGCGAAGCAGAGCTGATACAATAATATAATAAGATCGATATCATGAGACCGCAATATAATATGTAATCTGATAACATAACGCATTAAAAGAAACTAACTGTGAATATTATAGTGAATATTATTTACATGCTTAAAGTAACATTTGCAGCTTGACTAGCATATTATATAATTAAGCCTTGTAGTTATTTAATGTATATCATATAAGAGACTATAATTGCGGTTTATATTTAAAATTCATATGAATGATATCTTTATCACTCATAAATAAGCGATAGATTCTAAAAGTGAATGTGATAAGATGTACGTTAAAATTTTTTTTATAAAAAAATTTGTAACATTATTTTTAACAATGGAATAGAATCTTTAATTAATTTTGAAAAAAGACCTGATAAAGGTGCCTTGCAGTACTTTATGTCGTTATTCCGAAGGAGTATTGCGATTATCTAAATTCTAGTCCAAATTCCCGATCCGACATATATAACGCGATAATTATGCGACATGACCAAGCACGAAAATATATTGACTTTTTTTGTACTTACTGTGCTTATTTACTTTTTAAAACTGTCAATAAATAATAACATATAATTTTAGAAAATAAATAAAACCATGTAAAATTTATACTAATATAAATATTATTTATATTTTATAGGTAAGAAATGTATGTAGGTATCGACATATTTACACGAACACAAATTATTTATAAAACAAATTAAATATTTTTTTAATATACTATTATCATCTGTATTTAAAATAACACTTTACAGTTCATTTTCAATTATCGAATTATCGTAAACTTAATGGAAGATTGGCATTTAAGTAAATAATCAATGGAAAACATAGAGTCCAGACTTTTAATTTTGTATATTATTTTAAACCAGTGAATTTTTCGAAAGAACAACACCGCACCCAAGGAATTTTTAACATAAAAGCTATTTCAAACACCTGCTTGAGTACAGTAGTGAGTCTAATGAGTCACGTGTCTTCAAATGCCGTGCAAAAAGTCAGTATATTTCGGAATACGTGCACAAAATATGAAAGGAAAGTCGAAGTATTTTGAGAAAGACGCGTCTCAATAGTATTGTCTACATAAGTACGAGCAAGTGGGCGAAGGTAGCGTATCGCGCACGACCAACAAGAGTCAATGCAACTCTGGAAAAGCAATTTTGGGTATATGGAAACAAAAGACGTTGAAATTAGGAAAGACAATTCCGACGCACATCAAATAGCGAATGAGGCGCGGTGTGCCAATGCGCGTCGGTGCCTTTCGTTTAATGACCTTTCACAACACGATCCTCCGAATTACATAAATCGATGTTGTGTCGTACGTAGAGCATCGTCTCCTCGAGCTTAGGTGGACACGCTTAGTATGCGATACACAGATTTTTGGGCGCGCGTGTGCGGAGACGATTTCTCCTCGGGAGAAGCTCCCATCGCTTTTTTCAATTTTGCCTCAACCTTCTCGGGCGGAGCTTTGATACTATCATCGCAATAAAGGAAGGAAGTATGTCGACCGCGGTTATGGGTGTCCCTTCGTGATATTCGGGGGTGTACTTTAATTCAAGGATCAATATTATTTATCCGTATTGAAAAGACCAAGGATTCGATTAAAAGTGGGTTAAAAATTCGCAATGTGGAAATTGAAAAATGCCATCATTTAAGTGGACTTTTGACTATATTGACCTTAACACAGCACAGTAATATATTGAATTACAACAACCAGAAATTACTATGGCTAATTTCTAAATGCTATAGAACGTATTTATATACGTATGTAATAAGAATAAGCACGTTACAGTGTATTATTTACGGTAAAGTAAAATTGCATGCATATACACGCGTACACCTATTCACATATAGGCACGTATGCACGTACGTGTACGTAGATATGCACGAACACGTATAGTATAAATACAATTTTTTTTTATATGTTTCTGATATGTGCTATTTCAAAAGTCACGGTTGCCACGTTAGTTTTAAAATCAGGGCTAAACTTTTAGTCGGTAGCAGAAAGCTTTGAAATAGTTTTTATAATCAATTTTTTTTGGTGTATAATTTTTCTGGTTTTTAAACATACATAAATTTTTGTTTTTTTTTTTGTTTTTCTTTTTACGAAACAGGTTACAAAGTAAATATTGCTACTGAAAAATTTAAAGTTTACCTCGAATTCAGAGTAAATATCTTAGGTAAAAATATTAAGCTTAAATTATAAAATTCATTCTATTATAAAATTTCATTATATTATTTAATTTACAAATTACTTATGTTTTAAATTAATGTATTGTAAATTATTCAATAATTACTTTATACTAAAAGCCTATTTATTTTGTGTAAATCTTCAAGTATTTAATTCATAATACATATTGCTTTGAAAACATTATAAGTAGGCAATAGAACATTTATTATGAATCTTGCATCACTAGCTTCATAACCTCGAAAACATGTAGTTAAATTGTGGAACATCAGAATTATAAAATCAACTTGATTGCCTGTAAAGATTAATGGTATTTAATTTTAATACAAACTTCTTATTTTACTATCTAAAATTATGTAAGATATATTTGATTATTGTTATATACGATTACATGAAGATATTAAAGTGATATAACAAATTATATATTATATACTAGAAATATTATTTCTTTCATGGACGTTATAATGTCGCAATATAATATATGATAATAATTTATGAATAATTAATAAATATAATTATAATATTTAAGTAACTGTAGATTTAATTATCAGTTTTAATTGTAAACGTCAAAAGTTTAAATGTTATAGGTTAAAAGTCATTTTTAAATGTATTTTACAAAGTAATTTAAAAAATTTCAGCCGATAATTTTATAGCTTATTTCAAGTGATAAATTGTATCTTTTATTTAATAACTCTAAAATTAAAATTATGATTAGGAAAATGCAAAATATATATATAGAGATATATGAACAGAATAGAAAATCAAAACTTACGAAATTAATTAATTTAGAAGAAAAATGATAATATGCCAATATGTTTATTATTATGAAATATGTTTATATATAATAGTTTAATATACGATAATCGATGGAAGTCGTATTTAAAATATTACTTTTTTTTATACTATTTGAGAATAATAAATTGAAAAGATCAAATGTATAATGTATTGTGAATTATTTGTAATAAAAGATAACAAATTCAGGCTTGATGATTGCATTTATATATATATATATTTGTATATAACCAAAATTAAAAATAATTTTAGATTTTCTTAAAAATGACTTTATAAACAGGATATTTAGCACTAAAATTGATAAAGCTCGCTTCGTTTTTTTTTATTGAGTACATCATATTGAATTCTCACTATTAACTAAAATTATACAAAAGCTGCTGTAAATACTTTAGAATGATTTTTCTATTCTTTTGCTATAGTAAAATGTTGAAAAATAACTATTTAATATCTCTTTCTTTGCCCTACTATGCTCGATCTTTAAAATGGGTCATTATAATAAAGAAACTTTTATTCGAAATTATCAATAGTTTAATTAATACTAAATTTGGATGAATTGTTGGAAGAAAAGTTCTTTCACGTAGTCATAGTAAATGCGAGTAATCATTTATTTACTCTATTCTATATTTACAGTTATCTATTTAACATTGAACTTAAAATAGCTTTTTTCTTGTTTTTTTTTTTTTTTTTAAATATTCAAGAGTTGAAAGGAATAGGTATATCAGTAGAAACAAGCTGAAAACCTTTTTTACTCTTGTAAACCTATGAAGCTCCATTGGTATGAAAAGCTTCTCTGTCGCTGTATTGTGAGCCGTGGTATCGTTGAACTGCAAATGCAAGCGCTCACGTCTATATGCCTCATTTCGGGTATTAAAAAATCTGAACTAATATAGAGCGTTTGGGGAATTGTCCGCAGTGTTCGATGCAACGGCGAAGATGCCGTCGGGCCTCCTAAATGGCAACGTTAACCAACTTGGCGACTTCGACGAGTGCCTGGGTGTAGAAGGAACGCAGGGCATCCGGGGTCAGTACTGCCTCGCCTACCTGCAGCTCGACGTCGAAGACTCGCGACCGGATCTACAGCAACTTCATCGACTTATGCACTCGCATTATGCCTTCCGGAGCAACATCTCGGACGTAAGTACGTCCTAATCGTGATATCCAACGTTGCCACCATTGTCCACGTTGTTCTCTTCGCATATCGTTCACCTTACACCTGTAAAAAGCCTTACATCCGTAACAAAGGAGGCGTGTGTCGCGGACCTGCGTTTCATCAAGTCATTTTTCCGCTTCGCTCCCCGCATTACTCTGTGCATAACAAGCTGCATGCTGATGAAGTCGCTAAATCTTCTCCCTATGTGCTGCCTTACTCATCACAAAATTGAAAATCAGGAATATCAACGAGCGTCGGTTTTCATAGTTCTCCTATTATGTTACCGAACTTGCAATAATAATCTCAAATTCTAAACGTCTAATAATTTAGGCAAAACCTATTATTTTTTATGTTTTTCATGTACTACTTTTATCTGTATTCGTTACCAAAAAGTCGAAAGAATTAAATTATCGCTCATAAATGGCGATTCGAATAGCACTGAAAATTTATAAAATTTATAATTTTAAGTAGTATCGAGACACTATTTCATGCTCCTTTTCATTGTATACAGTAATATATATATAAGAAAAGAAATGATAAGAAAATAAAAAGAAAAAAAAAATAATAGAGTCGTGCGTGAATAGTTGTGTCAAAATTCTGTCCGACATTCTTATAAAAATTCAAGTCTTTGACCACCGAAGATGTACAAATAACGCTTTCTAACGATCGAACGATATTAACCAAAAAAATACAGAGTATTTGTGAAAACAATACACTTAATCTAGCAACAACGTAGTTTCAAACCAACCTCCGTCCCGGAATATCACGGCACGGGACCCCTATTGTCACTATATTTATGAAGTGAACTTAAAAGATCTCTAAGCACGTTACATTTGTCCGCTACAAGGATCCCGGCTATCGGCGACATTTATCTCCTCGCACGCTTATCCACTTCGGATCCCCGTGGTTCCTAACGCAACTCGGAGATGATTGATACGTCGCGCAAATCCTCTGGGGCGCATCTGAAATGCAGGCTGCGCGCGAGTTGTTGAGCGAAGGTCGCTAGGCCGCCGATGTTAACGTACACGGATGCGCGCGGAATAGTCAACGAGGTGGTGCTGTGATCCGCGATTAAAGGAGGCCGCGGAGACAAAGGCGCGAGCAGCGGACATGGCGGAGGCGCATTTCTCCATCGCATTTTCAGATGCCAGTTTTTCGGTCGCGAGAGCAGTAAAACGCGAGAGACTCGAGTGTGTTACGTAAGAAGCTTAATGGTCTCTTGGTATTAAGCGGGACATTCCGGACCTGGGACCTTGGTATTGAATTTTGATGCAGGCCTCGATGCGGTTCTCGACTTTAACGCCCAAAACTTGGCTGGCCCACGCGCCCGAATTCAAATTACATTTGTCTCTGACGACTTTTAAAATCGATCGACTGCCATTTTATGCCCATTCATTATTCATCGCCGACACTTTTCAAAAATGCTCGTGCTCTTCCGTTGCTTTAAGCAATCAACCTTTTTCACAATCACATAAAAATTACAAAATTTATTATGCATCATTTAACGCGATGAAATATTCGTTGTTTTACAAAATTTCCATTCTGGGAAAAATTAATACTGCATTTAACGGGGACACTTAAATCCTATTGATAATTGAGTAAAATTTTATGTCCTTATCGTAAAACTTTTAAAATAGTTTTTAATACGGTCACTTAAAGCTTATTGGATATTAAAGTTATTTGTATTAATAAAGTACGCCATTAGAGAAATAATCATTAAAAAGATCAATATTAAATCATTTTAAAGTCACTGTTTATGTGGCTAACTTTAATTCGATGACATCCTCGAAACTCACATTTTATTTTTTATAAGCCATTCGTTCATTTTTACATACAAGTATCAAGTTATCCTTGAAAATATTAAAAGTAATTATATTCAGGTAAAAATTATGAATTTATGAATTATAATTACAAATATTCGTAATATTAATTTATATTATTTGAAATATTGTGTTTTTGTGATAATTATAAATTATTGTTCGATAATTTATTAAATATTTATTTCATCTGTTAATTACTAAATTATACAGATATTAATATGCGAAAAGAAAAAATGATCAAATTAAAATACAGATTATTATTTCCAAACAAGTAAAGCTTAAAGTATTTTAAATTGTAGGAGCTTGTGTCATTGATTATTCAAATTATTCAAATAATCGGCGATTAATTGCCGTTCAGAAGTTTGCGTGCTAAATGTTACATTTAAACGGCGAATTTATTTTACTTATTTTTCAATTAAAATATTCTTTTTATTATTGTTTGATTAATTATATTAAATGACAAATTTAATTATAAATAGTTAGTCGAGGCTCTCTGCTAAACTATATATTGTAATATTTTTATAATTTCCAATGTAATATATAATAATTTCCGAAAAAGTATATGTAAGAATATAATTATGAAAATCTTTAATTATTGGTAATTATTTGATTATTTCTTTTTTATTTATTTATTTATTTATTATTATTTTTTTTTAATGAAAACACTTGAAAAATTATTATAATACGAGTCGATAATTAGTTCCCAATAAATAATATAATAATGTAAAATAATATAAATAAAATACTATCAGACTTTTTTAAATGCAAGCTAGAATTATAATTATGAAATATCGAAATGTAGATAATGATTTTCAACTTTTAAAGTCGTATATTTTACTTTTATTTCCCGTTTAAAAAGAACATCAACAATTTTATTTACAAGCTATTCATTCAATACACTCATTGGAATCTCCAGATATAATTTAAATCATTAACTATTGAAACAAACGGAATAAATATTTATAACTTGCAAATTTTTTGTTTCAAATTTTTCCCCATAAGGTCTCATATAGATTAAATAGCTAAATCAATATTAATTGATTAGATATACCGAGTCTTTTTATATGAGTAATTTATAGTGTCAAGAATGTTGATCATTATTGATTAAATAATGGTAGTATTATCAAATATTATAATAATATGTAGATATAAAAATTATCAAAAGAAATGGGGTGAAGATAATTGAAATATGCGAAGGTAATGAAAACATGAAAAATGATATGTTTTCAATTAATTATATTTGATTGAATCTCGTAAATGTTTTTTTGTTTACAAAAATTTCCAAGTTTATTATAATCCAAATACTTAAATTATATAATTTAAGTATATTGTATAACAATATATAAACTATAATATATAAACAGTATATAAATATAACAAAAAAAAAATATAATCTCAGTAAAAAAACTTAATAAAAAATTTGTTATTAAGCACGAAATGTCAGTTGAAAATTATATATGCGTTATCAGATTTTTATTGTTTGAAACATAAAATATAAGAAATAGATTACTTTATCTGTGAAAAAATATGAAAATTAAATAAATACTTTCCAAAAATCAATCATGAATGATTGTAATACAATGTTTATCGGTACGCATGTATGCACGTACACAAATGTATAATAAAATTTTAGTAGAAGAAGGTAAAAATTGTAATTCTGTAAAATGAAATATGAGGTTAAAGCAAACAATTAATAATGCATATATATACATATCAATAATAATATTATTATTTTTATTTTTTAAACGATATTAATACGTATATATATACGTTTTTATGTAAATTAACATTTACCAGTATAAATAATGTTATATATTTATACAAATAAACGAATTGAATACCAGGAATTAAACGTGGTATCATTTTTATGGCGTGCATAGCCTGGCCATAGAGTGCCCCGCTTCGGAACGGTTAACTGGGCTGTCTGTGCGCCATCAGGTTGTAATCCCCGAGATGTGGAGGCCTCCCTCAGGCACACACTTGCCAAGCACACCGAGCAGACCGGCCTCAAGATCACTGTCAAGGTCGATGCGGAAATGTGTCAAGTGCGAAGGACGGAGCCACTGCCGACCGAAACTCTTCTGGTTGGGTAAGATGTTATTTCTATGCCGTCCTCTTTTCTCTAATCATTCAACAGCTTCCATCACTCGACACTTTTTTATGCTCGTTTATTGGAAATTAATGATTAAGAAATAAAAATTATGTGGGTGAAAATTATACAAAGTCGTCAATCTGAGGAATTTCGGTTGACTTTTTCTTTATTAAAGCGGACTTTATTTTTTAAAATCGGTACTTGGTAAAACGTATTTGGTAAACTTGTAAGTGTTGGTCGAGTACAACATGAAATGTGAGCAAAAAAATATTAGTATATTATGAATGACATATATAGTTATTTGCGAGTTTCATAATTAAATTGGCATCTTCGTAATTGCAATATTACTGTACTTAATTGTACAAGTTCTGTAACTTTACACTTTAAGAAAATTGTATTGCTTTATATATATACACACAATAGTTTATATTTTTTAATACAAAATCAATAGAAAGGTAGTTAAATATTTTAATTCGAACGACCAAAATTATCATATTTTTAATAAAGCCTTAACATTTAATTACCTGAAAATAAATAGACTTTTTAAATTTGTTGATATTTAAAAAATTAAACATTATTAATAAATATTCTTATTCACGCCACTTACAATAGCATCTGTTTCAAGCAATTACTTTTCCAAGAACTTTTATTTAATCACCTTGACACTAAATTAAAAATATTAATTAATGGAATATCGTTAAAGAATATCATTAGTGACATATTGTAAGTACACATTTAAAAAGTATTTCTAATTTTAGCTAATTATCATTGATCTAGTTCTATTTGAGTCATATTAACAGATATTAATATTATTATTATTTATAATTTGAATAATGATAAATTAAAAGAAAAATTGTAATTCTGAATTAAAGGCTTTAATATAGCTCTAAAACTTAATAAAATATGAATGAAATAAAATAATGACACATTGCAAATGTCAAATTAAATATATATATTGTTTTTATGCACATCCTAATAGTAAATGTCTAATTAGTGTAAGACAAGCACTTCTTGTTTCATAGTCTTAATTTATATATTCATTTTCAAACATGTGAAAAGATCGTTCTATTCTTTCTTATCATATTTAAGATGATATTTAAACGGTATTATTTATTTTCATATATGTTAAATTACTGTTGCAAATAATCTGAATATGAAACAAAGAACTTTTAAACATTTCATAAAGAAGTAACGCAGAATATAAATTTGCTATTTATTAAGAAAATATTTTTTTTATATCATTAAAAAGTAATATTGAGAAAAATAATATTTTCTTATTGGATTATTAATTATAGAGGAAGAGATTTTCATACTCGATAACTTGAATTCTATTAATCACATTCACTACATTCAGAGGATCAAGTAGGTGAAGCCATACATCAATAATAGAATAAATAATGATGATTTTAATTTTTGAAGTAACGAATTTAAAACTTTTATTGAAATACACTAAATAAGTGGCGAATTTCTATAATACATAACTCTAAAACAAAATTTAAATGAATTAGTAAAGGTATTTTTAAAATACAATCAATTGTATTTGTTTCCTGAGAAGGGATTGTATTTTAATTATAATTTAGTATAGATTATAATATAATAAAATATAATAGAATATATAAGTAATTAATATCATTATTATGACACGGTTGTTACAAAAATAATATTAATTGAATTAAAGTCCATGTATTATTTGAATTACTGTGATTAATATGTATAGATTAATCTGAAAGGTTATGTAATATTTAGTTAGAGTATTATGTGAGTTTTCACGAGTTACCGTAGTCGATAGCGGCATTCATATCTTATTAGTGCTTAAGCTTAATGTATTATAAAGAAAAGATCTATTTCTAGAATGTAAAAACGTGCTTGCAGCTTAGTGGGAGTATACCTAGCTTATATTAGATTAACCAGTGACATTAAGTTTTAAACAAATTATTAAAAATATTGTATGCCCTTTGAAAAGAGCACTTTACGAACTTATGCTTATTAGAGGAGCATGACCTGCAGTAAAATAGTAATTATGGAAGCCAGGAATTTCAGAATTTTGCAAACGCGTATTTTAATATCATTACAAAGTAATTGAGAAGTCTTGAATAATAAAGGACAGGATAGATATCCTTACACATTATTTAATAAGAAAATAAAGCTCTAACTCGTGAATATATAATAGAATGAAGTATTTGGTACTAAAGCAGATAAGTGATTGTCAGCTATTGATCGTTAAGGAAGTACCAATGCTAACTGGGACTAATTACGTGTTTTTTCACGTTATTTCCCAGATTTTTCTTCACGGCGGTGGTCGTCCTTTCAATAATTGCTGGCCTTTGCGACCATTATAAGGTGCCGGCGAGTCCAGCCGTCCTCGCCTTCTCTCTAAAAAGGAACGTCTTGAAGCTCATCTCCTTGGAGCGCGGCGAGGGCGACATTGCGACGGTCCACGGAATTCGAGCTCTCAATGCCTTTATGCTTATACTAGCCCACAAGAGTCTTGCTCTCTTTTTCAATCCTTATACTAATCGGACGGAGATGACCGAGGTTAGAGGGCCCTTTGTTTTTATCAAATTGTTTGTTATTGTTAAGCGCAACGAAATTCGCTGCGATCGCCTTCTTGTGTAAAAGCGAATGGATGTTGAGCAACGGATGCTAAAGCCGTAATAAAAACAATCGGCTTGATTTTAACTACGTCGGGAAATCGTTCTTTACGCACAAGGTCGAGTGTCAGCCTGAAGAAAAGAGACGCAGTCAGACGATGACTGTAGTCGTATCGCAACATACTTGTGTCTAGCATTAAAAATCTATTCAATAATTTTTATTCTTGCATTATATTTTCCAGCGAATGGAGCTTCGCCATAAAGAACTCGCATTTCGAAAATAAGTGACAAAAAATTCAGTAACAAGCCACATAATGATTATTTTGCGTTGATAATTATACAGCATATTATAAATATTCATAATACAATATTATAAAATCGATAATTATTTAATGTATTCACTTCTACAACACGTACCGTTCGATGCTTTGTATATTACTGATTAATCGTTGCCTCACTCATGAAATTGTTTTAGCCATGAAGATATTAATTCGTGTAACAAGTTTTAATAATACACGGCATTATGCTTAAGATAAGGGTATGACGATACACCCTCATTTTTATACATGCAAATTTCAAATAATCATTTAACAAAGGAAACTTGTTATTTTAGATCGTTATCATTGATTATACACAAAACATCTGTGCATACCTCATTATTCAAGAAATTCAAAAACTTTAATACATGCACATTTCCAGGCGCTTTATGAATTTAACGTCTTTATTAATAATAAGATTAATTGAATATAAATAGTCTAATAATCATTCGTGAACTATATTTTTTTTTTAAGCCAACAATGCTTTTTGATATTTAGTTTAAGATAAATCAACATACTTATCGAATGCATTTAATGAAGGCCTTATTTAACAGAACATCTTTCACGGACAGTAACAATAATATAAACCTTGTGTCCCATAAGCCATGAACATTCTTCTTTTAAGATGAATGACAGAAGTAGCGACAGCTTTACGCAACCTAATTTGTACTAGCGCAATAAGACGATCGCATTATACTTTCTTAAATACAGTTCCAAAATATATATTTATAAGACAAAATATAAGATATTAACAATCCTTACTTATTTATACTTTTCTCAATTCTGTAAACACTATGCAATTTAAATTTGTAATTAAAGAAACTCGAGGAAATCTATAAATTTTTATAGTTTTCCTCGAATACATACATACATACATACATACATATATATATATATATATATATATATTTAAAAAGATAAAGTGTAAATTATGACCTAATGATATATAGACAGAAGATATATTTGTAGACATTATTTGATTGCTTTATTGTTTCGTTTGTTGTAGTACGTTGGCAAGCCATGGACTGTTATTGGCAGAGCTGCCAGTTTATACACCGATCCGTTTATCATGCTTTCTGGACTTTTGACGACCTATTCGTTCGTTGGAAGACTAGACAAAATTGGCAAATTGAACGTACGCAATGAGTACTTAAGTAGATTATTAAGGTACACTATCGTTTGACATTACTATAAAGCAACTATTTAATTACGTGAAAAAAACTATATTTAAATTGTACATTATAAAGGTATTTTCATAACACGTAAGAGGGTGATTTATGCAGATTTTGTTAGGAACTTTACTTTATAATATAAAAAATAATTGGTTTTTTAATTTTATTCTAAATTTTAGGATAGTACCAACATTAGGGGCTCTTATTTTATTTTGTACGTATATCATGCCTTTTATTGGTTCCGGACCTCAGTGGAATTTAGTTGTAACGCAACATGCCGATATTTGTAAAAGAACCTGGTGGCGAAATTTCCTGTTTATTCACAATTATTTTGGATTTGAGAATATGGTAAAATTAAAATTATACATTTATAATGCATATGAAATTCGAAAATTAATTCACTCTGTAAACCATAGTATTTTTAATTCAACTTTTAGTGCCTTACACATACACATCACGTTGGCATAGATACGCAACTCTTTGCATTGTCACCTCTGATGGTATTAGCTATTTATAAAAAACCAAAGATTGGAATTACCGTTTTAACGTTGGTTGCTATGTTATCGACTGTACTTAGATTTTATGTGACATACTTTTATCGATTAAATAATTACATATTCTTTGGTACATCGTAAGTTTCGCGTTTTACCGATTTTTTTTTTCTTTTTTTTATTAATGTATATTTATATTTTCTGTTTAATATAATAACAATATTATTCTTTATTACTTTTCTTTAGAATACGGCAGTTGTTCGATACTGCAAATCTTTCGTATATTTTGCCGAGCCATAGGCTTACTGTTTATATTATAGGAGTATTTGTAGGATATTTATTAAGAAAGTGGCCGAAAAGTTATAAACTGAATAATGTAAGTTTAAATTTATTTAAAAAAGCTTACATATCAAATGTAAGTATTATGTCAAATTCCTATATGAAATAGATGTTTTCGTAAATATATCTTCTAATAAAATGTAAATTTACGTTTATATAAAGAATATATATTAAGCCATGATTATTACATTTGATTTTATTACAGACGATTATTTTTATTGGTTGGTCTTTATGCATATTAATGGCAATCGGTGCATTTTTTGGACCAGCTGGAATGGGATCTATTAACTATGTATACAATCCTATTCATGCAGCTACTTACAATGCGTTTGCCCCAATTGGATGGTGTGCAATTTTTATTTGGATGACATTTTTGTCACATACTGGAAACACTGATGGTACGATAAATCAATAAAATAATATCATAGACTATCATAGAATATCAACAATATTATGGAGTAAATTAGTTAAATAATTAAAAATGATTTACCTTTCTAGTACAGTAATTACATTAAAATGTTTATAACATTTATAGCAAGATTGATTAGATTTATAATATCTATAATTTATAATATATATAAATATTAGTTAGTTATATCATAATAATTATTCAATTATAAGTTTAATCTAAAAATTTTTAATTGTTACCATGGCTTAAATAGATTTAAAATTTACAAATATATTTTAAAAGTATTTGCTCTAATAGAGGTAAACTAAATATAAATAATAAGCTTTCTTGTTTACAGGATGGTTAAGCAAGGTATTTGCCTGGAAGGGTTTTCTTATAACTACCAGACTAAGTTACGCTATTTACTTAACGCAGTTTCCTGTATTTTTTTTTAACGTTGGAGAAACCAGAAGTGCAGAGTATATTGGATTTATTAGAATGATGGTAATAAGATTTATAAGTATCCTATTTTTATTAATTTTGTAACGTTAAGAATTAGATATTATTATTTTACCTTTAATATATTAGATAAATTAATATCATTATTTAAAATTTTTTTAACAAACTATGGGTACACGTACGCCTATGTGAATGGATTTAAAAAGACAAAATATATTTGCTACCAAAAATATATGTATATATTACTTTTACTGTATTTTTTATATTATATTATTTTTATATTATAATTATTTCATATTAATTATTCAATGATTGAATTTTATACTATATATGAATATATAAATTTTATTATTTATAAGCTATCCAAATAAAACAAGTAATTAATTAATTATATAATTGCAGTTAAACGTAAAAGAACTCTTTTGGATACTAGGAGCTTCTATTATTCTTACCATTTTATTTGAAACACCATTCCAAAATCTTAGAAATCAATACTTGAAAAGAAAAAGTTTAAATCAAACAACATCGAAGCCTTTGTCTCATACTGCGAATACAATGAAAGAAATTAAATCAGATTAAGACAGATAAAGATTATATAATTTTAAATGACGATGTCTTATGGCTGATAATAATCGAGCAATTATATTTTTAAAATTAAATCGTCTTCCAGTAGTAACTATGACAATAATTGTCTTACATTTATTATTAATATATTGAATTGATGATGTGAATGGAATGCAAAATGCGCATCCATATGTCCAACACATGTTATTTAAGTATAAGTCGCGTGTAGTCGACGGCATTGTGTAGATACTTGAATTGCAGTAGTTGATCCTGTACATATAATAAGTGTCGACTGTCCCTGGTACAAATCGGATCAGATTAATGAAGATTGCATTGAGTTTTTGTAATATTTCAAACATTGTTAGAATATTTTAATGCATTAATTTGAAGTACTATTAACAGTTAGTCTCTAATGAGGTAATATGTACGAAATATGAAGAAAATAAAATTAAAATCTATTTAGTAAACGATTATTCATTAGATTCATTATTAAATTAAATTATCTAAAATTTTAAATAAAGTATATAATTTCATCATTATATTTTATTTGTCATAAAATTATGAAAAATGTCAATGATAATGAAATCCAGTAGTTTTAGTACTAGAGTGGATTTTAGAATAATCTTATTGCTTATGAGTTATAAAGGTAACGATGAAACTTTTCAGTTATATTCAAATTCTGTTTTCGATTTTTACCAGAGATTTTAGGTTTTTGAAACTTGACATGTGCAATTGCTTGCCCTCATATACAATGTATATGAAAGTCAAAAGCATATTTATAATTTGATAAGACTATAATGTCTTATATATGTATTGTAAATAATGATGTCATTTATTTGTTTTTTTTTTATATATATATACAGTTATGATGAAAAGCCTTCTATTAAATTGTTTTTCCATACTTTTTCAAGATTCAAATGAATATTGTAATTATTTATTTAAATATTTTAAATAGAAAATAAAATGAATTATAAAAATATATTATTTTATGTTTCTTATCGTTTTATTTTTTAATAATAAATGTTACAGAACTTTATGACAATACTAGCAGAACTGAAGTGCTTATTACATAATATTGTTCGCTTATATCACATCAACGAGGAAGAATTATACTCGTATCTCGGTACATCAAAATACAATATATTTAACTTAAATTATTTATATTTTCTAGTTATATAATTTCGAAAAGGGATTCTCGAATAAAAACTTTAAAACTTTAAATTTTATTTAGTATTATATTATATTGCTTACGTAATAGCAGACGAGTCTTAAATTACTATCTTAAAATCTAAAATAATTTCTTTTTACAATTATTATATCCAAATATAACTTGAGATCGATCCTTGGATTCAATAGGCACTTAACATAAGTAATAATAAAAGAATTTAATTCAAGATCCAAAACAAAGAGAAAAATATCAAATATTAGCGCAAACGGTAGGAACATAGCGAACGAACTTTTTTTGACATACTTATTGATTTTTATTGCACTGCTTTGCTTGCAAAAACTTTTATAAGCAAATGTTGTTTATGTATAAAAGAAGTAGACAGTAATAATTTTAGGTTTATATTATATATTTGAAACTCTTATTTGTTGCAATTAATTACTAAGAAATATTATGAATTAATTTTGTGACTAGCTGCTTTTACTACAAACAGCAAGAGAAATGCATATTTGAAAACTAACAGTGTCGTACTGTTCTTAAAGCTACATTTAAATGCATGCCGGTACGCAATTTCTTATCATATAATTTATTCATTACTCATTGCCACATATCAAATATCTTTAACTTCTAATTTGATTATATTATAGCGAAGTATGATATTCAAATATAATTTACGTATTCGCTATATGCTATCAATTACTGTATATATTTCTTTAATTAAGTATTTTACTTAAAAAGAACGTCCGTATGCGCTGGTTTTTAAAAAATTATACATTTTAGATAACTCGACTAATATACATTAAAATTTTAAATACCTAGTAGGTAAAT